>NC_091181.1:29120023-29167523 GCF_040958095.1 Procambarus clarkii
CACCCACATTAAGGAGTGTAGCCAACTCTTTATCAAATCCAATACAATCAACTAACTGTCCCTCCATCACGGTTTAAATAACAAGTAACCATAAATAATAATTGAGTTTTTCCCTTCAGAAACTGAACATTTCAATATTTAAAAAATCATACCAAATCGTGAAATTGATGCTTAAATTTTATTGATTTATTCACACAAAAAAACAAAAGCGATGCTTGACCTCTTGAAGTTTGCCCATTACATAAATATTACGTTTTCTCTAATGACGACACAAGAAAATGCTTTAGAGGATACTCAAGTAAACACACTTAGCGTATTTGAATTACAATTAAATTTGTATGTGTGTGTTGAGAACACGTAAGCAGTAGACAACCATAGAGAGGGAGCAGTTCACTACCCACCAGTTCTCTCCACAAACACCGAGCCACAAACTTTGTACTCACTAGGTGAGTACAAACCCTGTATGACAAAAGTCTTTCATCCTCGTGTTCTTGAGGAGTAAGGAATAATCCCAGCGTTCTTAGGGAGTAACTAAGATAAATAAATAGAGGTTTAGAAATAGGGTTATAGATTTATGGAACAAATTATCAGGTGACATAATAGGCGTGGGATCGCTAGATTGTTTCAAGCGCAGGTTAGACAAACACATGAATTCATGTGTGTTGGGAATGAATGGGAGCTCCCACGAATGGGTTGGCAGTCCTCCTGCAGCGGCCTCAATATTAATGTTGACCGTCTGAGGATATTACATAAAGGCCACAGTCATAACGCTAGGGGCAGCGGAGGTGGGTGGCCACACACACACACACACACACACACACACACACACACACACACACACACACACACACACACACACACACACACACACCGGACAACGGTCGACAATGGTTACCGGTTCTCGCGGAACACAACAGTTACCTACTGGCTCCGCCTCCGGGTTCTCACTGGCTCAGGCTTCCCCCGTGTATATCACCCACAGACCCAGACGTCCTCAGTTTCATTTTCTGTGTGAATTGGGTTATTTGTCTCAGCGTCATTGTCATTGTGACCCATTTACTGTGAATATCTTATTGTAGGTAATACCACAACATTGCCTATCCTCCCCACACCCCTCCACACATACACATACTACGTCACTAAGCCCACATACACAATGTGTGTCTATATACACATACAGATGCGGGTTCCCTACGCCATATGGCACATATATATCCTATTGCCTTCAAGCCTCGTGCACCGGAACACGACGAGCACTCTTGCTGCACAAAAATGCACAAGAGCTGCTCCACAACAATAACAGCTGCTCAAGAGCCATGGCAACATGTATTGCTCGTCTGGTCCTCTACACTTGCAGGAGCAACAGACGGGTCGACGCAACACTGACACACACACCAGTACCTTAGCAACAGTACACCTGCAGACACCACCAGCCTGCGTCTAACATAAGCCCGCACTGACAGGTGTCATAAACACCTGCACTTGCTACCATGCCACGGACAACACCTGCTGAGCCATCACATATATATGAGGCAAACACTACCATTACAATTGTATTATTTTTTATGAAAAAATATTAAGACTGAAAAATACGTATTTTGCTTTGACCCCTGACTTTGACTGTGACCCCTGACTTTGACTGTGACCCCTGACTTTGACTGTGACCCCTGACTTTGACTGTGACCCCTGACTTTGACCCCTAACTTTGACTCTGACCCCTGACTTTATCTCTGACCCCTGACTTTGACTCTGACCCCTGACTTTGACTCTGACCCCTGACTTTGACTCTGACCCCTGACTTTGACTCTGACCCCTGACTTTGACTCTGACCCCTGACTTTGACTCTGACCTTTGACTTTGACCCCTGACTTTGACCTTGGCCCCGTCGTGTGGCCTGTGTGATGCCACTCCCGACGCTGGAACTGACACTGATGGCGTGACCCCTCCAGGTACAGGCGGGACAGGTGCCCCCGGTGACCCTCCTTGGAGGAAGCTGGGATCACTAGGGGGAACAGGTGGGGTCCGAATGCCTTCTGTCTTGTCATGGAAGAAACTGCTTTCACCACGGTGGACAGGTGCTTCCACGAATGGAGGGGGCGATAGAGGGTGCCAGAGGGGATAGGTATGCCCAGTTGACACAAGTTGAGAAGCAGCTGGGGTGTCACAGGGGCTCACCAGGTGCGGCAGTAGATTTGATTTGATGCATCTGGGTGATGCATCTGACATGTTTATTCCCCCGCCTTCCCAAGGTACTAATTGTTTGAGAGGTGTGGCAGGTGGCCTACACCTAATCACCTAATCACCTACACCAGCAGGCGTGTCTACTGACTCACCACACACACACACCTTACGACACTGGAAGACAGAAGAGTAAGGGGAGACATGATCACTACCTACAAAATCCTCAGGGGAATTGACAGGGTAGACAAGGATAAACTATTCGACACTGGTGGTACGCGAACAAGGGGACACAGGTGGAAACTAAGTACTCAAATGAGCCACAGGGACGTTAGAAAGAACTTTTTCAGTGTCAGAGTAGTTAACAGATGGAATGCATTAGGCAGTGATGTGGTGGAGGCTGACTCCATACACAGTTTTAAATGTAGATATGATAGAGCCCAGTAGGCTCAGGAATCTCTACACCAGTTGATTAACAGTTGAAAGGCGGAACCAAAGAGCCAAAGCTCAACCCCCGCAAGCACAAATGGGTGAGTACAAATAGGTGAATACACACACACACACACACACACACACACACACACACACACACACACACACACACACACACACACACACACACACACACACTCTGATAGAGCCCAGTAGGCTCAGGAATCTGTACACTAGTTGATTGACAGTTGAGAGGCGGGACCAATTAGCCAGAGCTCCACCCCAGCAAGCACAACTAGGTAAGTACACACACACACACACACACACACACACACACACACACACACACACACACACACACACACACACACACACACACACCGTAAGGACGTAACAAGGCGACAACAGTGCAAATATCAGGTACCTTTGTGCGACGCGTTCCATGATATCTCAGGAGGGAAGATAGCAATATATGGAAGAGTAAAGTGTGTGATTAACCCATGCAGCGCACACTGGGGACCGGGTTAGCATACTCACCCCAACTTTTGTGTCACTATGTGGCGTTCAGCTGTAAAATAATATCTCTGCAAAAAGAGGCATTTTTTCCTATTGGATTCCTTTCCTCGTGGGTTCTCCGTATTCCAGAATAATACACCGAATTTATCATTAGTTTCAATTTGGAATTTCTGGTAGGAGCCTGAACGAGCATGATTAGCTAGGATTATGGTGCCATGGAGGCTCTGTGCCATGGAGGCACTGTGCCAGGGAGCCCCAATACGCACCTACGGAGCTGTCACGTCATGTGAACCAGTGTCCAACAAGGAGAGCCTCCACGCCTGGAGTGTGACATTCAGAGTCCCTCAAACCCGAGTCTCACTTCAGTACTTCACTGACCGGTTGCAACTGGCGAGTCGTCAGTGCCAACACAAACCCGCCAGAGCCTGGCACTCAGTGCCAAAAGGGCAGCCATCTGGGCAATAGTTATGGCCCTCTGATATAGTTCTTTGCTTGCACCTACTGTTGGCACTAGCGAACCATGTCTAGTTTCACTACCCACAGTAACAATAGACCATCACGAGGGCCACGCTCGAGGCCCTGCCAGACCCCCGCAAGCATCCCCACCTGGCACTAGTTGACCAGGGGTCACAACCATGGTACTAGTGACTAGGCTGGTGGCCTCAGGTGCCGTCCACCAGAGCCACGACCGCCTCACTAGTGTTGGTGATGCTGCGACAGGCTGGCCATACCTGTGATGGCTCCCCCCCCCCCCTCCTCCCCTCCCCTGGGCAAGGGTCGTGGGGCCCAAGAGCTACATCACGGCTGCTGGAGGTCCTCAGCATCAGGTGGTTGAACGACCCAGTATTAAGAGTTGGTATTGCGTCAACAATACATGCAGGTGGACGCCTCACACGGTGTGCAGCTCCGCCACACACACACCACATAATCCCGGACACCCGGCACTCGTCCTCACTGTGGGGCACGACCACCAAGGCGTGCCCCGTCTCCCGTGCCCACATATCACACACGTACCCCAGCGACGTCACCCACTACATCATATTATGCCCCACATATCAACCCGCCGCAACTTTTCTCCAACCGGCACGACACTAGACCATTGTGGCGGGAAGAAGAGTGTCCCCAGAGGAGTGGGGTTGCCAACTACGGGGCGAGGATAGTGAGAACACCGGGACACACGCAGGGGCGCCGCTCTCCCGTCGGGGGCCCACACCGATGTAAACAAAGAACTGGAGGCGCAGGCGGTGGCGGTGGCAATGGTGGAGGATGGAGGGGCGGCGGGAGGCGGGCGGGAGGCGCCGCCGCTGTTGATGCTGCCGCTGCCGCTGCTGCTGCTGCTGCTGCTGCTGCTGCTGCTGCTGCTCCTCCTCCTTCAGTAGCAGAGGGCGCGCGTGTCTCGATGCGTGCTCCACTAACCTACACGCACACCTTCAAACAATACACCGAGAGCCACCATCCTAAATAAAGAAAATCGGGGATACAAGAGGCAGGAGGAAAGTACACAGTTTGATGTACTGTCCCGCCCTGGCTGGGAGTGGGGGAGGCGTGGGGGAGGCGTGGGGGGAGGCGTGCGTACCAGCCACCCAGCCAGCGCCCCACGCCGCCCTGGGACCTCACCACACCTCCCCTTTAACGCTGGACAAACACCCACCATATTTCCTAGGTGGAGCAGTGAGCCCGGGCCGCCCCTACACCTGTCTCCACACCCTCACACACCAGCAACTCCGTACAATATAGCACCCATGTCAAACCTCTTCCAGCGTTCAACACATATTTACTCTCTCTCTCTCTCTCTCTCTCTCTCTCTCTCTCTCTCTCTCTCTCTCTCTCTCTCTCTCTCTCTCTCTCTCTCTCTCTCTCTCTCTCTCTCTCACGCGCGTGTGTTCCCTAGTTGAGTGTGTGTGAGAGAGAAAAAAAGAAAGAGATAAAAGAGAGAGAGAGAGAGAGAGTAAGAGAGAGAGAGAGAGAGAGAGAGAGAGAGAGAGAGAGAGAGAGAGAGAGAGAGAGAGAGAGAGAGAGAGAAAGAGAGCCGCCCGCATCGATCTAGTTCCACCCTCCCCCGCCACCCCTTTCCTAACCCCCCCCCCCCCTCTCCCACACACTTTCCCAGATTCCTCTCCCTTTCCTCCCTTTACAGTCCTTCTCCTTCCTTACCCTTCGAATTGTGTCCTTTCTTGCTCTTCCCGTCACCCTCACCCTCCCTCACCCTCCCTCACCCCCCTTCCCGTCACCCTCACCCTCCCTCACCCCCCTTCCCGTCACCCTCACCCTCCCTCACCCCCCTTCCCGTCACCCTCCCCCCTTCCAGTCACTCCCCCTAACTATGTAATCCTTCGCCATTCTTTTTTTTTTTTTATTTCTCCCAATCCCTCGTACCAGTATTGTGGTAGCCAGTCTTCAACCCCACCCCCCCCCTGGTACCTCCCGGGTGATGGTGTGTCCTGTCCAACCACAGTCCTGGTTCACGAACCCCAGCTTTGGTTCACGAACCCCAGCTTAGGTTCACGAACCCCAGCTTTGGTTCACGAACCCCAGCTTAGGTTCACGAACCCCAGCTTAGGTTCACGAACCCCAGCTTAGGTTCACGAACCCCAGCTTAGGTTCACGAACCCCAGCTTAGGTTCACGAACCCCAGCTTAGGTTCACGAACCCCAGCTTAGGTTCACGAACCCCAGCTTAGGTTCACGAACCCCAGCTTAGGTTCACGAACCCCAGCTTAGGTTCACGAACCCCAGCTTAGGTTAATTGGGTAGGCCTCGGTCGCGTCTATCAAGTTTCACTCGCGAGTACAAATACATCTCTAATGATAAATTCCTCTGTATTAAGTAGATGGGGTTCTGAAAAGCTTTGGTGTTCTGAGTTTCCTCAAAACCTTTAGATGTGGCTATTTTGTATTGATTAAAAGTTCATAATTCGTTGCTAGTCCAAATGTAGATTAATGGGAGGGATTTAAAGTCCAGCAGAAAGTCCAGCACTTGGAGGGATTTAAAGTCCAGCAGAAAGTCCAGCACTTGCAGGGATTTAAAGTCCAGCAGAAAGCAACACATGGAACAAAGAAGGAGTTGGATGACAAAGGAGGAGCTGGATGACAATGGAGGAGTTGGATGACAAAGGAGGAGCTGGATGACAAAGGAGGAGCTGGATGACAATGGAGGAGTTGGATGACAAAGGAGGAGCTGGATGACAATGGAGGAGCTGGATGACAATGGAGGAGCTGGATGACAAAGGAGGAGCTGGATGACAAAGGAGGAGCTGGATGACAATGGAGGAGCTGGATGACAAAGGAGGAGCTGGATGACAAAGGAGGAGCTGGATGACAATGGAGGAGTTGGATGACAAAGGAGGAGCTGGATGACAATGGAGGAGCTGGATGACAATGGAGGAGCTGGATGACAAAGGAGGAGCTGGATGACAAAGGAGGAGCTGGATGACAATGGAGGAGCTGGATGACAAAGGAGGAGCTGGATGACAATGGAGGAGCTGGATGACAAAGGAGGAGCTGGATGACAATGGAGGAGCTGGATGACAAAGGAGGAGCTGGATGACAATGGAGGAGCTGGATGACAATGGAGGAGCTGGATGACAATGGAGGAGCTGGATGACAATGGAGGAGCTGGATGACAAAGGAGGAGTTGGATGACAAAGGAGGAGCTGGATGACAAAGGAGGAGCTGGATGACAAAGGAGGAGTTGGATGACAAAGGAGGAGTTGGATGACAAAGGAGGAGCTGGATGACAATGGAGGAGCTGGATGACAATGGAGGAGCTGGATGACAATGGAGGAGTTGGATGACAAAGGAGGAGCTGGATGACAATGGAGAGAGCCTCATTGTGATCACGAGAGAGATTATAATAAGAGCAGACAGAAGATAAATCCCGATTGTTGACACTTGGGGACTTCCCCTTGACATCAATAGACAGCGCGGCCTACGGAGCAAGAACAGAGGACATTTGGACTCGCAGATCCGTAAACCTCATCCCAGAATTATTCACAACCGTTGTAAAACTTAAATTAGAACCTGCAGCAGTTGTATAGTGCCCATATCTTTCCCAATTTACTGCTGCATCAAGAAACTATGGTGCCTAGTGGACCAAACTCTCACAAGTCAAGACTGGCCTCAAGGCCGGGCTTGGGGGTGTAGAAGAACTCTCAGAACCCCATCAACCAGGTATCAACCAGGTGCAAAGACATGTAACTAATGACTTCCATAACAAGAGCTACGAGGTGAGGCTAAAGGTCTTAACTATACCAAAGTTAGAAGACGTAATGGGGTCACTATGTACAAAATAATAACGGAAATCGACAAAATTGAAGGAAAAAAAATTGAAACCTAGAACTTCAAGAAGAGGTCATAGAGTCAAGGTTAGGAAACAAAGCAACTGGGAAAAGACATTAGAAAGTTCCCTTGTGCAGAGTGGTGACCGGCTGGAACAAGTGAGGAAAAGCGGGGAACGCCAAAATCACCAGGGAGGCCAGATTCACAAAGCAGTTACGCAAGCACTTTCGAACCTGTCCATCTTTTCTCAATCTTTGGCGGCTTTGTTTACAATTATTAAACAGTTAATGAGCTCGGAAGCACCAGGAGGCTGTTTATAACAATGACAACAGTTGATTGGGAAGTTTTCATGCGTATAAGCTGTTTAATAAATGTAACCAAAGCCGTCAAAGATTGAGGAAAGATGTACTTGCGTAACTGCTTCGTGAATCTGGCCCCAGTACAATAGTGTCAAAGAGACGCATAAAAAAGAGTACTGGGAAGACAGTACACCATGAGCGTAGCTCTCAACTTCAACTGCACACTAACAGGAGTCATCCGATTCGACCTCTAACGGTTAGACAAGGCGGGATCCAAGAGCTAAGAGCTCGATCCGGCAGGCACAAACACACACACGTACGGTACATACAACACCGACAATACCTATTACTCACCCACATTATCGCATTCCGTTAGATATCAGAGGGAAAAGAATACGGGAATCTGGCGTCAGCCTTCACCGTGTAGCTGGAGCATGAATACTGTAAGAGGCAGGCAGGCAGGCAGGCAGGCAGCCAGGCAGGCAGGCAGGCAGGCAGGCAGGCAGGCAGGCAGGCAGGCAGGCAGGCAGGCAGGCAGCCAGGCAGGCAGGCAGGCAGGCAGGCAGGCAGGCAGGCAGGCAGGCAGGCAGGCAGGCAGGCAGGCAGGCAGCCAGGCAGGCAGGCAGGCAGGCACTGGCACATACAAAAACATAACGGAAATAGAGACAATACTGAAAATGAGAAACTGGAGGATCAGAGGATCAACAGTAATGACCCACAGGACCAGGAGCTACTCCACAACCAACAGTAATGACCCCACAGGACCAGGAGCTGCACCACAACCAACAGTAATGACCCCAAAGGACCAGGAGCTACACCACACCCAACAGTAATGACCCCACAGGACCAGGAGCTGCACCACACCCAACAGTAATGACCCCACAGGACCAGGAGCTGCACCACAACCAACAGTAATGACCCCACAGGACCAGGAGCTGCACCACAACCAACAGTAATGACCCCACAGGACCAGGAGCTGCACCACAACCAACAGTAATGACCCCACAGGACCAGGAGCTGCACCACAACCAACAGTAATGACCCACAAAACACAGCTGGTCCTCCGTGTTTCCAGAGTTGAGGGAGAAGTTCGCGGAGCTTCGTAATCTGCTCAGAAATACATGAAGCGAGGGTGGGTGCAGGTGCGGGGAGCAACAGCTGCCCCCCGTTGCTGGAGGAGCAACAGCTGCCCCCGTTGCTGGAGGAGCAACAGCTGCCCCCGTTGCTGGAGGAGCAACAGCTGCCCCCGTTGCTGGAGGAGCAACAGCTGCCCCCGTTGCTGGTGGAGCAACAGCTGCCCCCGTTGCTGGAGGAGCAACAGCTGCCCCCGTTGCTGGAGGAGCAACAGCTGCCCCCGTTGCTGGAGGAGCAACAGCTGCCCCCGTTGCTGGAGGAGCAACAGCTGCCCCCGTTGCTGGAGGAGCAACAGCTGCCCCCGTTGCTGGAGGAGCAACAGCTGCCCCCGTTGCTGTTGCAGGTACCTGTTTCTTAAGATAACTTTCTGCACCTCAGCCCCCCGCCACACGAAAATCCGCGAGGGTTGATCGCAGAAGACGGTTAGAAAATAGTAAAATCCTACGTAAGTGTGTTTAGTGCCGGGGTGAAGATAATGTCTGGGTGAGACTCCCATCTTTTCTAGCGAACTTGGAATATTTTATTTTGACTTAACAGGTGAGAATTAAGATGATGCTCGAGGCTACGACCTGCAAATGGTTCATAAAGTACTCTGCGAACAGGCAAACAAGGACAGGCATCTATTGTCTATAAGGACAAGCCAGTGTCTGTAAGGTCACAACCAGTGTCTGTAAGGTCACAACCAGTGTCTGTAAGGTCACAACCAGTGTCTGTAAGGTCACTACCAGTGTCTGTAAGGTCACAACCAGTGTCTGTAAGGTCACAACCAGTGTCTGTAAGGTCACTACCAGTGTCTGTAAGGTCACAACCAGTGTCTGTAAGGTCACTACCAGTGTCTGTAAGGTCACAACCAGTGTCTGTAAGGTCACAACCAGTGTCTGTAAGGTCACTACCAGTGTCTGTAAGGTCACAACCAGTGCCTGTAAGGTCACAACCAGTGTCTGTAAGGTCACAACCAGTGTCTGTAATGTCACAACCAGTGCCTGTAAGGTCACAACCAGTGTCTGTAAGGTCACAACCAGTGTCTGTAAGGTCACAACCAGTGTCTGTAAGGTCACAACCAGTGTCTGTAAGGTCACAACCAGTGTCTGTAAGGTCACAACCAGTGTCTGTAAGGTCACAACCAGTGTCTGTAAGGTCACTACCAGTGTCTGTAAGGTCACAACCAGTGCCTGTAAGGTCACAACCAGTGTCTGTAATGTCACAACCAGTGCCTGTAAGGTCACAACCAGTGTCTGTAAGGTCACAACCAGTGCCTGTAAGGTCACAACCAGTGTCTGTAAGGTCACAACCAGTGTCTGTAAGGTCACAACCAGTGTCTGTAAGGTCACAACCAGTGTCTGTAAGGTCACAACCAGTGTCTGTAAGGTCACAACCAGTCCCTATAAGGACACAACCAGTGCCTGTAAGGTCACAACCAGTGCCTGTAAGGTCACAACACCAGCTCAGCTCACAAGGCCCACCTTTCAACACACTGGCAAGAACTAATACTAGGAGCAACACACAATTGTCGAAGTAGCAACACCAGTAACGGTACTAGAAGTGACAACAGTAAGCTTAACAGTGATAGCAGCGGCGAGGAAGCAACAGAAAAGCAGCAGTGAACGGGGCAGCAGCAGGAGCAGCAGCAGGAGCAGCAGCAGGAGCAGCAGCAGCAGCAGCAGCAGGAGCAGCAGCAGGAGCAGCAGCAGCAGCAGGAGCAGCAGCAGGAGCAGCAGCAGCAGCAGGAGCAGCAGCAGT
The DNA here is from genome assembly GCF_040958095.1 of Procambarus clarkii. Lineage (NCBI taxonomy): Eukaryota > Metazoa > Arthropoda > Malacostraca > Decapoda > Cambaridae > Procambarus > Procambarus clarkii. The sequence goes on from NC_091181.1 coordinate 29,130,599, forward strand.
AGCAGCAGCAGCAGCAGCAGCAGCAGCAGCAGGAAGGGACGACAAAGGCTGGGCGTAATCGTCTGAGAACTTTAATGTTGAGTACGACCAACTGCACCGTTGTCGGGCGGGTGTCCCCGACCGCCGTCACCACCACCATCACCACCTTCACTACCATCACCATCACCACCACCACCTTCACTACCATCACCACCACCACCACCACCTTCACTACCATCACCATCACCACCTCAACCTTCACTTCCATCACCATCAACACCACCACCACCTTCACTACCATTACCATCACCATCACCACCACCACCACCACCTTTACTACCATCACCATCACCACCTCAACCTTCACTTCCATCACCATCAACACCACCACCACCTTCACCACCACCACCACCAACGCCACCATACCCCAGCTACCACACTCCACCTCAACACAACACTAAATGATCCTCCAAATGGTATAGAATCATTCCTCTCACTGTTTGCTGATGATGCAAAAATTATGAGGAGGATTAAGACGGAGAAAGATAGTATGAGACTACAAGATGACATAGACTGCATGAATGGTCCAACAAATGGCTACTAAAGTTCAACCCGAGTAAATGTAAGGTAATGAAACTAGGAAGTGCAAACAGGAGACCAGACACAGGACACAGAATGGGAAATGAAGTCCTTCAAGAAACGGACAGAGATAAGGATCTAGGAGTTGATATCACACCAACCCTGTCTCCTGAAGCCCACATCAAAAGAATAACATCTGCGGCGTATGCGAGGCTGGCTAACATCAGAACTGCCTTCAGGAACCTGTATAAGGAATCGTTCAGAACCTTGTACACCACATATGTAAGATCAATCCTAGAGTATGCGGCCCCAGCATGGAGCCCGGACCTTGTCAAGCACAAGACGAAGCTTGAAAAAGTTCAGAGATATGCCACTAGACTAGTCCCAGAACTAAGAGGCATGAGTTACGAGGAAAGGCTGCGAGAAATGCACCTCACGACACTAGAAGACAGAAGAGTAAGGGGAGACATGATCACTACCTACAAAATTCTCAGAGGAATTGACAGGGTAGATAAAGATAAACTGTTTAACACGTGTGGTACGCGAACAAGGGGACACAGGTGGAAACTGAGTACCCACATGAGCCACAGGGACGTTAGAAGGAACTTTTTCAGTGTCAGAGTAGTTAACAGATGGAATGCATTAGGCAGTGATGTGGTGGAGGCTGACTCCATACACAGTTTCAAGTGTAGATATGATAAAGAGTCCAGTAGGCTCAGGACCCTGTACATCAGTTGATTGACGGTTGAGAGGCGGGACCAAAGAGCCAGAGCTCAACCCCCGCAAGTACAACTAGGTGAGTATTCCTGAATTCCCCCCCCCCCCGCCCCCCCTTCACGCAAGCATCAATATGGGAACTGTTTGACCATCAATCGCACCTGTCGGTTCATTATTGAGGGGTCGTGTGCCAGATACCGAGGGAAGGGGAGGGAGGGGGGGAGGGGGAGGGGAAGGGGGTGCAGAAGGGGGTGACAATGAGCCAGGTGAACCCCCCCCCCCTGCTTCACTTCTAACCTGCACTCTCCCTCTCACCTTAATTAGAGAGCTACTGTGACGAAAAGTGCGAGAGCAAAATGTGTGTGTGTGTGTGTGTGTGTGTGTGTGTGTGTGTGTGTGTGTGTGTGTGTGTGTGTGTGTGTGTGTGTGTGTTTGTGTGTGTGTGTATTCACCTAGTTGTGTTTGCGGGGGTTGAGCTTTGCTCTTTCGGCCCGCCTCTCAACTGTCAATCAACTGTTTACTAACTACTTTTTTTCCCACCACACACCAGGAAGCAGCCCGTGACAGCTGACTAACTCTCAGGTACCTATTTACTGCTAGATAACAGGGGCATTCAGGGTGAAAGAAACTTTGTCCATTTGTTTCTGCCTGGTGCGGGAATCGAACCCGCGCCACAGAATTAGGAGTCCTGCGCGCTATCCACCAGGCTACCAGGCCCCCCCCCGCAACCCACCAGGCTACCAGGTGTATGTGTGTGTATGTGTGTGTATGTGTGTGTGTGTGTTTGTGTGTGTGTGTGTGTGTGTGTGTGTGTGTGTGTGTGTGTGTGTGTGTGTGTGTGTGTGTGTGTGTGTGTGTGTGTGTGTGTGTGTGAGTGTGATGGAGGAGAGAGAGGAAAGAGCCGAGGACAATCAAGCAGTTACACACACAGTTAATGAACGGATAAACAATCATTTACCCCACTCTTTCTTGTCTTGTTTACGAGGCAACTGGACCACACGGGCTGACTCCATGATGATGATTACCTTACAGGTGTGTGTAACACACCTGTCTTCTCCAGCATCACCATGAGTGCTCGCCCTTCTCCCTCAAGACGTCTCCAATCAACCAACCAACCAATCTCTTACTCTCTCTCTCTTACTCTCACTCTCTCTCTCTCTCTCTCTCTCTCTCTCTCTCTCTCTCTCTCTCTCTCTCTCACGCCACAGTCACCTCCCAACACGGGCCGTAAAACAGAACTAAGAGAGGAAAGTGGAGCATAAATATATTCATGTCACAAAATTAGAGACAAATTTGGCACTCAGAATGTACACTGGTGAAGGACACGATATCCTCAGGGGATATACACGATATCCTCAGGGGATATACGAGATATCCTCAGGGGATATACACGATATCCTCAGGGGATATACGAGATACCCTCAGGGGATATACACGATATCCTCAGGGGATATACACGATATCCTCAGGGGATATACACGATATCCTCAGGGGATATACGAGATATCCTCAGGGGATATACGAGATATCCTCAGGGGATATACGAGATATCCTCAGGAGATATATATATAGAATATTATATAGATATATATATATAGAATATATAGAATACAGCGGATATATATATATATTTAGGATATTCTCAGCGGATATATATATAAGAAATCCTCAGTGGTTATTCATAATATCCTCAGGGAAAATCCTGGAAATATGATATCTACGATAACCAATGCAGGATATACTCGGGAGAATTGGAGAGTATACTGAGGAGAACTGGAGAGTATGCTGAGAACTAGAGAGTATACTGAGAACTGGAGAGTATACTCAGGAGAACTGGAGAGTATACTCAGGAGAACTGGAGAGTATACTCAGGAGAACTGGAGAGTATACAGAGGAGAACTAGAGAGTATACTAAGGAGAACTGGAGAGTATACTGAGGACAATTGGAGAGTATACTCGGAAGACTTGGAAGATATTCAGAGTATACCTCTGCGTCCCCTCCCAATAGCAAGACACCAACGCTCACTACCATTGTCTCCAGGACATTCAGGGGACCCAGTGAAGGGAAGAGCATACAAGAGCATACTTAACCCGCTCCGGTGCTTGTTACAGCCCCGTTACCGGCTCTATTATCCCGGTCCTTGAGCGCTGGAAACCCGGAAGAATTGAGCGCCTGCGGGGGAAGAGTCCTGGAAGACTCAAGCGTCTGTGGGCAGCGTTGTGCAAGGCGTGCGTGTGTGTGTGTGTATAGTTCTGGAACACTGGAAGACATGAACAAATCCACAAGGGCTGTGACGAGGATTCGAACCTGCGTCCGGCAGCATCCCAGACACTGCCTTAATCGACTGAGCTACTGGAAGACATGCCCGTGTCTTCAGCGGAGACTGAAATGGTGCTAAAAGTATATTGCATTTCCTGGAAGGCGGTAAGGGAGAGCCAACCTCCCTTACAGACAGTCTGTCTGTCTGTCCAGGTTGCTGCCCACAACAGCCATCTAACACCCAGGTACCTACTAGGTGAACAGAGACATGAGATATAAAGAACCCGAGCTAATTGATTTCTTCCTCGGCCAAGATTCGAACCCTGTAAGTTTCGAGTGTAAATCGAAGTCCTTCACCGCTAGGCCACGGAGCCCTCTTTGTGTGCCTGGCCCTCACCACTGCCCACCTTGGCACCCCCTGGCACCCACCTCACCTTAATCCCTCACCTTCTACATAGATCATGTTATTTGCCCGGCCTCTCTGATTATTCGTGAGACACTAGGCTGTGGGGCTCCACCCGGCCGCGCCTGATCCCAGAGGAGGGGGTAGGGAGGAGGAGGAGGAGGAGGAGGAGGAGGAGGAGGAGGAGATGGAGGAGGAGGAAGAGGAGGAGGAGCAGAAGGAGCAGGACATCACATCTTCCCCTGCCCCTCCCTAGCGTTTATGAATAACACTAAAAGGACGCGAGAACTCTTTATTCCTGGTCACTGTCTGTGTCACATTCACCCAATTCACCTCCTGTGCCACCTTCACCTGCTGTGCCACCTTCACCTGCTGTGCCACCATCACCTGTTGTGCCACCATCACCTGCTGTGCTACCTTCACCTGCTGTGCCACCATCACCTGCTGTGCTACCATCACCTGCTGTGCCACCTTCACCTGCTGTGCCACCATCACCTGCTGTGCTACCTTCACCTGCTGTGCCACCATCACCTGCTGTGCTACCATCACCTGCTGTGCCACCATCACCTGCTGTGCCACCATCACCTTAATACAAAAGAACGATAACATACTAAAATGTTCCAAGTTTGAGACAAGAAGAACACTCCGCAACACCCCGAGATGAAACACACACACGCTGGGTTAGCGGGAGGGGGAGGGGGGGGAGACTTAAGAGTCTTCACACCATGTTGCACCGACCACTCCCTAGCCTCATGCAAGTAGTGCAACTGGCCACAAGACATTGCAAATTCTGGTTCAAATACAATGTACAATGTAATAAAGGTAATTATGAGGAGAGACCGCTAAGCCAAGATGATTCTATAGCGCGTGACACAGATATAAGGGCAGATTAGGAGCTGGGTCAGAGGTCAAGGTTAAGTGAGTTTGTTGAGGTCATGAGATACATCTCAGAAGGCAGGAGGAGCTTAGGCTGTTCCTCCCCTCGTCTACTTAAGCACCCTCAAGGGGGTGTTGTACCTGAGTTGTACAGGATTACCTACACAATATGCAAACCGGGAAGGTAACTACTGGATCTGTCAAAGAGACAGACAGTTGTGGGAAAACATCACCAAACTAATGAATAACATTCCTGAAGTACACAGGCTACAATTCACACAAAAACTACCAGAAATATATGCAGAGTATATAAAGACAGCAACGAACTCTGAACACAACCCAGGGACTGAGAAGTTAGAGAGTCAAAGTAGCAATGTAGAAGGGTATAGTGTCGAGGTACACAAAAATGAAGGCAATATTGTAGAGCACACTGGTGATATGAATAAGGAGAGAAAAAATGAGACGAATGAGAACACAAATGAGAAAGACGAAAGCAACAAGGAGAAAGATAAGGGCAATACCGAGAATGAATGCAGAAACGAGAAAGTTGGAACAAAAAACACAGAGGTAGCCAAGTCGTGCACGGGTACAAACAAGAATAATACAATCACAAATGAAAATATTTGCTGGTATTATGCAAAAGGACAGTGTAGATATGGGCCCAGAGGCACGGAATGCTCATTCATGCACCCACGGAAATGCCGAAACTGGTTAGGGAAAGGCAGATGTCGTTTTGATACAGAGTGTAGATATTTTCACCCTAAGCTATGCACACTCTCAGTCAATGAGAGGAAATGCTACGATCTTCACTGCCCCGATTTCCACGTCAGAGGTACACAGCGCCATATAAGAGAAGAAGTCCAACATAATAGCCCTGAAAATTTTTTAGAGGCAGGTACAAACAGAGGGAGAAACAGACAGGCAGAAACGTGGCAGGAGTACGGATGGAGAGGGGGAAATGCCCAAGACTGGACTACAGTTCGTCATCAAGCCCACACATACTACACCCCCCAACTACACAGAGACTACCACACTCCCCAGTATCACTTCCAAAACTGGACAAACCATTGCCACAACAACACACCCTGGGTCAGGGTAGAGAGGAGGGAGAACTACCAAAACCTTCCAGAAGTGACACACAATATGGACAATCATTCATATTTGCAAACATTCAAGGTTTAAAGCCAAAGTCAAGAAATAAAGTTAAGTTCATAAATGGCCTTCTATTAGAGTCAAACTCAATATTTGGGGCATTCACGGAAACTCATACAAAAGATTACATGGATGGTGAAATCTGGATTCCAAATTATAATCTATATAGATGTGATAGAAAAACTAGGTCAAATGGAGGAGTAGGTCTGTATATTAAAGAAGACCTGGTATGCACAGAACTATTAAATTCAACTAATGAGGTGGTAGAGGTACTTGGAATGAAGGTAGAGAAACTAAACCTAATTATTATTCTAATATATAAACCGCCAGATACAACGATTGAGGAATTCACAGAACAGATGCACAAAATAGAGAACATACTTGACAACCTAGCAAACCCAGCTCCAGATATTATCTTTCTTGGAGATTTCAATTTACCGAGTCTAAGATGGAGAACGGCAAACACAAATATCATAGCAGGGAATGACCCGGGAAATAACCAACCACAGGTTAGAGAACTTTTGAGATTCTGTGACAAATTCTCGCTCAATCAACAGATTACAGAACCAACTAGGAACGAAAACACACTAGACTTGTTATTCACAAACAATGATGAACTAATCAGGGATATCACAATCTCAGATACTTCATACTCAGACCATAAGCTCATTGAAGTGCGAACTAGCATAAATAACGGTAGTAGGTCTAAGAGACCCAACAAGCGAGAAGGAATATTCAATCAATTCAATTTCAACAATAAGAGGATTGACTGGGAAAAAATATATGTAGACCTTGCAACCATTCAATGGGAGACGGTCTTAAGCGACAAAACTCCCACACAGGGAATAGCTCAACTGACAGCTGAAGCTTACAAGGTCTGCTTGAAGCACGTACCTGTGAGGAGGGGCAGAAAGAGGACCACTCTAGAAAGAGAACGGAGACGACTGTACAGGAGAAGGAAAAAAATAACGGAAATGCTTCGGCAGACACAACTATCACAAGCAAGGAAAACAAGCCTAAGCAGGGAGATTGAGGAAATAGAACAAACGTTGAAGCGATCATATGAGTCTGAGGAAATGGAATTGGAACAGAAAGCTATACAAGAGATAAGGAAAAATCCGAAATATTTTTTCACATACGCAAAATCAAAATCCAAAACCTCGACCAGTATTGGACCGTTAATTACAAATGAAGGTACGTACACAGAGGACAACAAAGAGATTAGTGAAATTCTAAGAAGCCAGTATGAGGCTATGTTTAGCACACCAATAAACAACATGAAAGTTGATGACCCAGACAGCTTCTTTATGAATGACATTCAAGCTGCAGATAATATAACGGATATTACCACAAACTCGGAAGACTTTGAAAGAGAAATTGATAATATGCCTATGCACTCAGCTCCTGGGCCTGACTCATGGAATTCAATATTCATAAAGAAATGTAAAGTACCAGTAGCGAGAGCACTCAGCGTAATATGGAGAAAGAGCCTGGATACAGGGGAGATACCAGCAGCACTTAAATCTGCAGATATAGCTCCGTTGCACAAGGGGGGGAGTAAAGCCTTGGCAAAAAATTATAGGCCAGTTGCACTAACATCACACATAATAAAAGTGTTTGAAAGAGTGATTAGGAATCAAATTTCTAGTTTTATGGAAAACAATGAATTGCACAATCCAGGACAACATGGATTTAGAGCGGGAAGATCCTGTCTGTCACAGTTACTCAACCACTATGACAAAATCACAGAAGCCCTAGAAGAAAAGCAAAATGCAGATGTTGTATACACAGACTTTGCAAAGGCGTTCGACAAATGTGACCATGGGGTGATAGCTCACAAAATGAGGTCAATGGGAATAACTGGAAAAGTAGGACGCTGGATACTCAATTTCCTGTCGAACAGAACACAAAGAGTAACAGTCAATCAGATAAAATCGAGTCCAAGCGATGTTAAAAGCTCTGTACCTCAAGGTACAGTCCTTGCACCGCTACTGTTCCTTATTCTCATATCTGATATAGACAAAAATACACGCCACAGCTTCGTGTCGTCCTTTGCAGATGACACAAAAATCAGCATGAAAATTACCTCTGCTGAAGACATTGAAAAACTACAAGCAGATGTCAACAAAGTTTTTGATTGGGCAGCAGAAAATAACATGATGTTTAACAGTGATAAATTTCAGGTACTCAGGTACGGCAAAAATGAGGATCTGAAACATAATACAGGGTACAAAACACAATCGAATCTTCCCATAGTAGGAAAACAGCATGTCAAGGATTTGGGAATAATGATGTCCGACGATCTAACGTTTAGGGAGCATAACCAAGCAAATATCGCGTCAGCCAGAAAAATGATCGGATGGATTACGAGAACTTTCAAATCCAGGGATCCCATCACAATGGTTGTACTCTTCAAGTCACTTGTGCTGTCCCGTCTCGAGTACTGCTCAGTACTCACTTCCCCCTTCAGAGCAGGAGAGATTGCTGAAATAGAGGGAATACAGAGAACATATACGGCACGCATAGACGAGATAAAACACCTAAATTATTGGGATCGTCTCAAAGCTCTCCAAATGTACTCTCTAGAAAGGAGACGAGAGAGATACCAAATAATATACACCTGGAAAATACTGGAGGGTCAGGTCCCAAATCTACACAGTAAAATAACAACGTACTGGAGTGAACGATATGGAAGAAAATGCAAGATTGAACCTGTGAAGAGCAGAGGTGTCATAGGCACAATCAGAGAGCACTGTATAAACATCAGGGGTCCGCGGTTGTTCAACGTCCTCCCAGCGAGCATAAGAAATATTGCCGGAACAACCGTGGACATCTTCAAGAGAAAACTGGACGGTTTTCTAAGAGAAGCTCCGGATCAGCCGGGCTGTGGTGGGTACGTGGCCCTGCGGGCCGCTCCAAGCAACAGCCTGGTGGACCAAACTCTCACAAGTCGAGCCTGGCCTCGGGCCGGGCTTGGGGAGTAGAAGAACTCCCAGAACCCCATCAACCAGGTATCAACCAGGTATCAACCAGGGGCTCACAAATTCATACAGTACACACAAATATGAATCATTTGTTTACATATCACATTCCAATAGTAATGACATGGTATATGGTGAGGTCTCTTACTGATTACGCTGCAGGGGCATATGTAAGGAGGAAGACAATGACAAAATGACAAACCCTGTCATTTCTGGTTTTGCTGGGAGAGGACGGAGTGAAGGAACGGTAACCAACCATTTGGGGGCATCGGGGGATCGAACACCGACCCTATAAGAATCAAGGTTGTCGCTGTACCGACCAGTCTAAGTCATATTTTAAATTATTACTATCTACATGTTAGAATGTCTGTCTGTCTGTTCGAAATTATAGGACAGATGCTTGGGGCTAGCCTCAGGCAATATTGCAGTGTGGTTGCTGTTGGACACGTGCCCAACATGGTCACGTTTGGGTCGACACCAATCAATTGGCACTGTGCCACAGGGAACCCTATGAACCTCCTTGTGATTCTGGCATCGGCTTTAAAACGCTATAAAAAAAAATACCATCATGTCCGAAAAAAATAAAAAAAATTATACCTATCATACTCTGGGTGTCAAAGGCACATGTGTTGATGACAACACCCAGAGGTTACACCCTCGGCTGGGGATGTTGGGGGGGGGGGGGGGGGGGGGTGACACCCTCAGCCCCACCCTTAAGCCAAGAACTGCACACGCTACGTCAAGCGTTCTTACACGACGGCGCCTCGTGAAACCAGTAAGCCCTAGCCAATGTCAGCATCCGAACGTCTTCCGTTATTTCTTCCCGTAGTAGCGATCAGCTGTCTGGAGTAAACAAAGGCCAGCTGTATCCTCGTATGGCGGGCGTTTGTCATCACAAACTGTTTGTTTTCTTCTTCAAAGCTGCGAATTCCCCATCTATGAGTAGCGAACACCACTTGCTTAATGATAGATAGTTTCCACCAACATTATCGATCATTTCCATCGTACAAGGGGAAACAAAACCCTCGAATTCCAATAACAACGAAGCAATTTCTTACGTTTCCCCTCAGTATTGTGTGGGGTTGGTGAGCTCAACTGAAAGAGATGGCCGTATTTTCCGGGCGAAGGAGCTCGCGCTGACAGTGAGTGGGCAGGGAGGGAGAGAGCGATGGTGATGAGGGGCAAGAGCAGAGGGTAACACTGGCCAAGCCGTCGTGGACCGCGGAAGTGAAGGTGAATAAACTGGATCCTCCACTCCCCAGGGCCAGTCATAGCCCCCAGCCAAAACTGGACCTTCCGCTCCCAGGGCCAGTCATAGCCCCCAGCCAAAACTGGACCTTCCGCTCCCCAGGGCCAGTCATAGCCCCCAGCCAAAACTGGACCTTCCGCTCCCAGGGCCAGTCATAGCCCCCAGCCAAAACTGGACCTTCCGCTCCCAGGGCCAGTCATAGCCCCCAGCCAAAACTGGACCTTCCGCTCCCAGGGCCAGTCATAGCCCCCAGCCAAAACTGAACCTTCTGCTCCCAGGGCCAGTCATAGCCCCCAGCCAAAACTGAACCTTCTGCTCCCAGGGCCAGTCATAGCCCCCAGCCAAAACTGGACCTTCCGCTCCCAGGGCCAGTCATAGCCCCCAGCCAAAACTGAACCTTCTGCTCCCAGGGCCAGTCATAGCCCCCAGCCAAAACTGAACCTTCTGCTCCCAGGGCCAGTCATAGCCCCCAGCCAAAACTGGACCTTCCGCTCCCAGGGCCAGTCATAGCCCCCAGCCAAAACTGGACCTTCTGCTCCCAGGGCCAGTCATAGCCCCCAGCCAAAACTGGACCTTCCGCTCCCAGGGCCAGTCATAGCCCCCAGCCAAAACTGGACCTTCTGCTCCCAGGGCCAGTCATAGCCCCCAGCCAAAACTGGACCTTCCGCTCCCAGGGCCAGTCATAGCCCCCAGCCAAAACTGGACCTTCCGCTCCCAGGGCCAGTCATAGCCCCCAGCCAAAACTGGACCTTCCGCTCCCAGGGCCAGTCATAGCCCCCAGCCAAAACTGGACCTTCCGCTCCCAGGGCCAGTCATAGCCCCCAGCCAAAACTGGACCTTCCGCTCCCAGGGCCAGTCATAGCCCCCAGCCACGGTTGCACTCTCAGCTCGCTTCCTTCTGTATGCTCCCATTCCCGATAATTTCCCCACTTACTCAGCACTCCCATCACCCGCCACACCAGCACACTACTCACACCACAATGCTATCTAAATTAGTCTTCAGCTGCCCATTCTCTTGACACAGACGTATCGGAAACAATGCTACGAGGTCGCAGGGTAAAATTGGCGCCTGCGCCGACGACCGCCCCCTTGGGTGATGGGGCCACGGGGGAGAAGACTTCTGGCATTCACATACACACAGTGGGAGTTATGGCACCACTTAGGACGAGAAGGATCTTGGTTATGGCACCATCGCTCTCTTATATATGACTTCACCATTTTATTGATTTTCTTTACCCCTCGTTTTCTTCTACCTTTCCTTATCTCATTCTTTCCTCCTTTCCTTCTCACCCTTCACCTCTGGCTACCCCAACCCTCCCCCTCTCACCCTTCCTAGTACCCCAACCCTCCCCTCTCACCCTTCAGTGGGTACCCCCACCAGCACATCTAGACTAGCACACACACACACACACACACACACACACACACACACACACACACACACACACACACACACACACACACACACTTTATCCCGGCTTGCCCCCACGAACTCTGCCTCGCCACACAGGTCAGTGTAAACGAAGTCTGGACAAAGGCTCCGTGGTCCTGATCAGCAGGAGTGCCTCAGATGGTCCACGTCTCGCCACTCACACACACACTCAGGGCTCCCACTCAGGGCTCCTGCTCAGAGCTCCCACTCAGGGCTGCCACTCAGAGCTCCCACTCAGAGCTCCCACTCAGGGCTCGCATGCGTCAACATTAACAGCTGTGCCACTCACCTGATCGACACCGGGTGACGCTGGGTGCTGACCTGATGGGGGAACTGATAAACACTCACCTGCGCTCCACCTCAACACACCAATACTCACCTGGAAAACAAAAGTAATACATATTAGATTCAGTTAGAAAGTGATTACAACACAAACAAAAGATATTGATTGTATGATTCACATGTTGAATGTAAAATCAATAGATTTATTTCTGTATTATTATACATGTATAGATAAATAGATATAAATCCACAAGGGCAGTGACAAGGATTCCAACCTGCGTCCGGGAGCATCCCAGACACTGCCTTAATCGACTGAGCTACGACAGGATTAAAAGAATTGAAACCGAAGTTTTACTGAACTTAATGGATCCCGTAGCCTCTCCGAGGCACAAACCAGGGTTTTACACAATTCCCCCCTGCACCCGAGCTGTGTCAATAGGCCGTTCTCCCTCTTCGCCCTTACATCATTACACACACAGATCACACTATCGTGATGCATCAAATGAACAAATCCACAAGGGACCCTTGTGGATTTGTTCACTTGATTCATCACGTTAGTGTGATCTCTGTGTGTAAATAGATATATTTATCACTATACAAGTATAATGGGTATGTGATGCAGGTGCTCTCCTAGACAATCGTATTGTTCATGTGCTTGGTTGTCTAGGCCCCATTGTAGATATAATCACCAAGGAGGCCCTCTGACTCTACATATATAATGAGGTACACCAAGGAAGCGCTCGAAGACATGCACAGTATTAAGAATTGCAAGACGGAGCCACAATGTTAATTCAGTAAGCCAGAAGTGTATGGAGAACTTGGAACAAAACTTGTAATTACTTTTAACGTGACGGGCTGTTCGTTAGTTCGTTAGACTGCGGGATGGGGATTGATAAAGCTTCCTTGTTGAAGAAGTAGTCAGAGGCTACTTAGTTTCGCGGTGGAAAGACTTGTCAGCCTTTTGAGGGTTATTAAGGCCAATCAACCTCTGGAGGGTTGTTAAGGCCCATCAACCTCTGGAGGGATATTAAGGCCCATCAACCTCTGGAGGGTTGTTAAGGCCCATCAACCTCTGGAGGGTTATTAAGGCCCATCAACCTCTGGAGGGTTATTAAGGCCCATCAACCTCTGGAGGGTTATTAAGGCCCATCAACCTCTGGAGGGTTATTTAGGCCCATCAACCTCTGGAGGGTTATTAAGGCCCATCAACCTCTGGAGGGTTATTAAGGCCCATCAACCTCTGGAGGGTTATTAAGGCCCATCAACCTCTGGAGGGTTATTAAGGCCCATCAACCTCTGGAGGGTTATTAAGGCCCATCAACCTCTGGAGGGTTATTAAGGCCCATCAACCTCTGGAGGGTTATTAAGGCCCATCAACCTCTGGAGGGATATTAAGGCCCATCAACCTCTGGAGGGTTGTTAAGGCCCAAACGAAAGCTTACTGACCCACCATCAGTATACTTTAGTCCTACCATGCGTTGGTTCCGAGGATCAACGTCCCAGCGGCCCGATTTCTGTCCAGGACTAAATTACACTCTCTTAGCGTTTATACCACCAGAAGTTTATTGAGTCTAAAAAACCTACCTCCCTCCACGACTCCATCCTGCTATCCCAACCTCCCTCCATCCCAATCTCCCTCCCACAGCCTCCAGTCTTAAACCAGGTCCGGGGTAAACCCGGTTTTTTTTCTTCAGGCGTCAATTCTTGTGTCTCCAGAATGCTTCTTGGAGGACGAGATGGGGCAAGGAGGAGGTGCAGGGGGCAAGAGGAGTAGGATAAGGAGGATCAGGAAGAGGGACAAGAGCAGGAGAATGGAGAGTAGCAAGAGGAGGAGGATAAGGAGGATCAGGAAGAGGGACAAGAGCAGGAGAATGGAGAGTAGCAAGAGGAGGAGGATAAGGAGGATCAGGAAGAGGGACAAGAGCAGGAGAATGGAGAGTAGCAAGAGGAGGAGGAAGAGGAGGAAGAGGAGAGTCATCGTTTCCTGGTCAGCCACAACAGTCTGTGTGATCATCATCCTGCTGTTGTTGATATCTGTAGGCGACTACTGTCATGTTTACCTTCGTTTGTTCTTCATTCAATATCCCCTTTTTCTCTCTTTTTCATCATTTCTCCCATATGCTCTAGTTTTATCTCTCATCTCACTCATCTCTCCCATACCATATATCCTTTCCTTCCCTCAGCATCTCTTCCCCCTCTCTTGCCTCTTTCATCTCCCCTCGTGTATGACGTATCTTGATTACACTCATCACCCTTTCATCTGTCCGCAGCATCAGTACAATCTCCTGTGTCTCCAGCATCACTACTCTCTCCTGTGTCCCAGCATCACTACTCTCTCCTGTGTCTCCAGCATCACTACTCTCTCCTGTGTCCCCAGCATCACTACTCTCTCCTGTGTCTCCAGCATCACTACTCTCTCTCCTGTGTCTCCAGCATCACTACTCTCTCCTGTGTCCACAGCATCACTACTCTCTCCTGTGTCTCCAGCATCACTACTCTCTCCTGTGTCTCCAGCATCACTACTCTCTCCTGTGTCTCCAGCATCACTACTCTCTCCTGTGTCTCCAGCATCACTACTCTCTCCTGTGTCTCCAGCATCACTACTCTCCTGTGTCTCCAGCATCACTACTCTCTCCTGTGTCTCCAGCATCACTACTCTCTCCTGTGTCCCCAGCATCACTACTCTCTCCTGTGTCCCCAGCATCACTACTCTCTCCTGTGTCCCCAGCATCACTACTCTCTCTCCTGTGTCTCCAGCATCACTACTCTCTCCTGTGTCTCCAGCATCACTACTCTCTCCTGTGTCCCCAGCATCACTACTCTCTCCTGTGTCCCCAGCATCACTACTCTCTCTCCTGTGTCTCCAGCATCACTACTCTCTCCTGTGTCTCCAGCATCACTACTCTCTCCTGTGTCTCCAGCATCACTACTCTCTCCTGTGTCCCCAGCATCACTACTCTCTCCTGTGTCCCCAGCATCACTACTCTCTCCTGTGTCCCCAGCATCACTACTCTCTCCTGTGTCCCCAGCATCACTACTCTCTCCTGTGTCTCCAGCATCACTACTCTCTCTCCTGTGTCTCCAGCATCACTACTCTCTCCTGTGTCTCCAACATCACTACTCTCTCCTGTGTCTCCAGCATCACTACTCTCTCCTGTGTCTCCAGCATCACTACTCTCTCCTGAGTCCCCAGCATCACTACTCTCTCCTGTGTCCCCAGCATCACTACTCTCTCCTGTGTCTCCAGCATCACTACTCTCTCCTGTGTCTCCAGCATCACTACTCTCTCCTGTGTCTCCAGCACCACTACTCTCTCCTGTGTCTCCAGCATCACTACTCTCTCCTGTGTCTCCAGCATCACTACTCTCTCCTGTGTCTCCAGCATCACTACTCTCTCCTGTGTCTCCAGCATCACTACTCTCTCCTGTGTCTCCAGCATCACTACTCTCTCCTGTGTCTCCAGCATCACTACTCTCTCCTGTGTCCCCAGCATCACTACTCTCTCTCCTGTGTCTCCAGCATCACTACTCTCTCCTGTGTCTCCAGCATCACTACTCTCTCCTGTGTCTCCAGCATCACTACTCTCTCCTGAGTCCCCAGCATCACTACTCTCTCCTGTGTCCCCAGCATCACTACTCTCTCCTGTGTCTCCAGCATCACTACTCTCTCCTGTGTCTCCAGCATCACTACTCTCTCCTGTGTCTCCAGCACCACTACTCTCTCCTGTGTCTCCAGCATCACTACTCTCTCCTGTGTCTCCAGCATCACTACTCTCTCCTGTGTCTCCAGCATCACTACTCTCTCCTGTGTCTCCAGCATCACTACTCTCTCCTGTGTCTCCAGCATCACTACTCTCTCCTGTGTCTCCAGCATCACTACTCTCTCCTGTGTCCCCAGCATCACTACTCTCTCCTGTGTCTCCAGCATCACTACTCTCTCCTGTGTCCCCAGCATCACTACTCTCTCCTGTGTCTCCAGCTGCCTCACCAGCCCACCACACCAAGAACTGCCTCATGCCCTTGCAAACTCACAATTCCAAAGGCAATTGCCGACTGGGGGCCACTTAACAAGTTCATTCTCTTGAGTCGTTCCTTCAACTCGGACAAACTCTCTCAGTCCCGGAATGCCCCCCCCTCCCCCCCCCCTCTCTCTCTCTCTCTCTCTCTCTCTCTCTCTCTCTCTCTCTCTCTCTCTCTCTCTCTCTCTCTCTCTCTCTCTCTCTCTCGTTATTATTCACAATTAAATACAATTTTAAATTATCGCAATAGTCTAGAAAAACGTGATTCAACATATTATCTTCCTTTGAGACAAATTTATCCCGTTTAAGATTGAGAATACTACTAGACAAAAACATTATAACAGGATATCAACCTGGAAATAACTGACCACAGGTCAGAAAGCTCCTTAAGACTTTGAGAAACATTTTTGCCCACCAGCACAAAACTGAACCAATTTTGAACGGAAAAAACTTTTAATTTGATCTTCAACCATAGCAAAGAAATAATTAGGGTCATTACCACCCTAGATCATGCCCATAGTATGCGCTCAAAGAAGTCCGAAGAAGTATCAAAGTCAAAGTCAAAGTCAAAGTCAAGTCTTCTTCAGTCAAAGAAGTCTTAACTCACATTATACACTTATTACATAAGAAAATAACGGGAAGGGCTGTTCAGTACATGCAGTTTTAACAATAAGATAAGATAATTATCAGGAGAAAGCACCAAGTTATTACGACTATATAGCACTGGGAAGGGGGTCAGGATAAGGATTTGGGATGGGACGGGGGAAAGGAATGGTGTCCAACCACTTGGACGGTCGGGAATTGAACGCCGACCTGCATGAAGCGAGAGCCTACAATCGGGTTTCCAAGAGAAAACCCGACTTAAGTACGTATACCATAACTTCCAGGCAAGGAATACACCTGAAATGAATAGGAAGGAATAGAAATGATTGCCGAGCCGTACGAAGTCTGTTCGAAACATGATTCCTTTGTCAAAGAACAAAATGAGGACCTGCTAAGAAAGAGAACGCAGACGACACTGCAGGAGAAGAATAACTATCATATCTTGAGGTTATCTTGAGATGATTTCGGGGCTTTTTTAGTGTCCCCGCGGCCCGGTCCTCGACCAGGCCTCCACCCCCAGGAAGCAGCCCGTGACAGCTGACTAACTCCCAGGTACCTATTTTACTGCTAGGTAACAGGGGCATAGGGTGAAAGAAACTGCCCATTGTTTCTCGCCGGCGCCTGGGATCGAACCCAGGACCACAGGATCCCAAGTCCAGCGTGCTGTCCGCTCGGCCGACCGGCTCTCTCAAAGAGTAGCCGTTCGGCCGACTGGCTCGGCCGATCACCTCGGCAAAGAAAACACAATGTAAACGGAGATTAAAGAACGTTCACAGTATAAGCTCAAATAAACACAATGTAAACGGAGATTAAAGAACGTTCACAGTATAAGCTCAAATAAACACAATGTAAACGGAGATTAAAGAACGTTCACAGTATAAGCTCAAATAAACACAATGTAAACGGAGATTAAAGAACGTTCACAGTATAAGCTCAAAGAAAACACTAATCTTGAGAATGTGACAATAAATGTTTTTTTCAAATATGTAAAATAAAAAAAACAAAAAACTCAAATGACCTGCACTTAAATGAGAAGCTTTATACACAACGGACGACAAAGAAATTAGCGAAATAAGCGAATTAGCGACAACACAAGTTACTGGCGCTAAAGATGGGACATGAACCGCGAAACAGACCCCATTGAAGAGTAGCTTCCACAAGCACAATTAGTGAACACTGTATGAACATCAGCCGTCCACGGCTCTTCAAACTCTTTCTACCAAATTCAAGAAATATTGCCGGAACGTGAGTGGAGGTTTTCAAGAGGAAATTGGACAAGCTGTAATGGCTATGTGGGCCTGCGGGCCGCCTGGAGCAACAGTCGTTGTGGATTTAGATTCAGCTACTGGGAACAAAAAGTTCCACGTCGCTCGGGCTCTGGTGAGCCCGTAGTGGACTTGTTAAGCAACAGCCA
This sequence comes from Procambarus clarkii, assembly GCF_040958095.1. Taxonomy (NCBI): domain Eukaryota; kingdom Metazoa; phylum Arthropoda; class Malacostraca; order Decapoda; family Cambaridae; genus Procambarus; species Procambarus clarkii. The sequence goes on from NC_091181.1 coordinate 29,148,544, forward strand.
TTCAGGCCAAATTATCACAAGGCATGCTTGGTCCCAAGCTCGACTTCGTCAGTAGTAAAACTATCGACATCGACTATGGGTAGTTTCAAGTCATCCACTTCCTGCCACCAGGCGTGCCACCAGGCGTGCCACCAGGGGGTGCCACCAGGCGTGCCACCAGGGGGTGCCACCAGGGGGTGCCACCAGGCGTGCCATCAGGGGGTGCCACCTGGGGGTGCCACCAGGGGGTGCCACCAGGCGTGCCACCAGGGGGTGCCACCAGGGGGTGCCACCAGGCGTGCCACCAGGCGTGCCACCCCTCCTGTGTATTTCCTACAGTAGTAAGCGACTCGGGTACATTTACGTCTCTTAACTCAGACAGGAACTATTTTATTACACCCTAACACCGTCCCCGTCCCTTGATGTACCTCCATGGGGATAGATTATTAAGCTGCTGCTGCTCATGCTGCTGCTGCTCATGCTGCTGCTGCTGCTGCTCATGCTGCTGCTGCTGCGGCTGCGGCTGCTCATGCTGCTGCTGCTGCTGCTGCTCATGCTGCTGCTGCTGCTGCTCATGCTGCTCATGCTTCCTAGGACGTGTGAGCTGTTTCTCGTATATGCTGCTAGCTTGCCATTATGTAATTGTACCTGGTGGTGCTCCTCGCGTTACTCTTCTCTGTGATCTGGCACTTGGAAATGTTCCTTGCTCCTCTGTTCCTGGTGCTACTTCTGATGACGCTGCTACTGCTCCTGGTGCTCCTTCTCGTGCTGTTGCTCCCCCTCCCCCCCACTACCCCACCAGAGTGGGTAAGGGGGCGTGGCCGAGTCTGACGGAGGCGTCGCCCTGGGATACGTGGAGCATCGACTGTGCAGCCTCCCTGCTCTCCCTCTCCCTCTCCCTCTCTCTCTCTCTCTCTCTCTCTCTCTCTCTCTCTCTCTCTCTCTCTCTTTCTCCCTTTGTCCATCAATATTTACTGCTTCCTCTATGTCACAGCCGCCCCCCTCCACCCCCCCTCCCATTCCATCCTTCCATCCTCTCTCTCTCTCTCTCTCTCTCTCTCTCTCTCTCTCTCTCTCTCTCTCTCTCTCTCTCTCTCTCTCTCTCTTACTGTACGCCTTTGGTCTAAGGTCGCTAATTATCTCTTCCTCTTCTCTATTCCGCCTCCTTGGCCGTCTTCGCGGGTCCCAGCATCCCTCCTCACCGTTGTAATCATCTTCTCTTCCTTCTCGTCTATCATACCCGGACCATCCACACGCTCTTATCATACCCGGACCATCCACACGCTCTTATCATACCCGGACCATCCACACGCTCTTATCATACCCGGACCATCCACACGCTCTTATCATACCCGGACCATCCACACGCTCTTATCATACCCGGACCATCCACACGCTCTTATCATACCCGGACCATCCACACGCTCTTATCATACCCGGACCATCCACACGCTCTTATCATACTCTGACCATCCCGGAGAGTTCTTCTACTCTCCAAGTCCGGCCTGGGGTCAGGCTGGATTCGTGAGAGCTTGATCCACCAGGCTGTTGCTTGGAACGACCTCCAGGCCCACATATCCACCACAGCCTGGTTGGTCCGGTCCTTCTTACAAGAAACCGTCGATTTTTTTCGCGGAAATGTTCCCTTTTATTCCGCCGATATTTCTTATGCTCGCTGGGAGGACGTAGAACAACCGCGGACCTCTGATGTTTATACAGTGTTCTCTGAGTGTGCCTATGGCACCTCTGCTCTTCACTAGTTCTATTCTGCATTGCCTTCCATATCCAGGTGCAGGCGATGAATCACAATAACGTGGCTAAAGTATGTTGACCAGACCACACACTAGAAGGTGAAGGGACGACGACGTTTCGGTCCGTCCTGGACCATTCTCAAGTCGACAATCGACTTGAGAATCGGTCCAGGACGGACCGAAACGTCATCCTTCCATATCGTTTGCTTCAGCATGTTACAGACAATGAGTCACAATAACATGACCAAACCACACACTAGAAAGTGAAGGGACGACGACGTTTCGGTCCGTCCTAGACCAATATGCAGTCGTATAATTATACACGACTTGATAATGGTCCGGGACGGACCGAAACGTCGTCGTTTCTTCCTTTTCTGATGTGTGGTCTGGTCCTCCTATGGCGAGCATGTTGTTGTTCAGTGGCGAGGACCTCGGGGGCCAGCACCCACACCCGCCTGGCGGGAATGAGTTCAATGATAGAGTGAAGGTCACTTGACCCCTCGTGTCCCTGAGCGGTCAACCTCACGCTAATTTAATACTCCATGTCAGCGTCTCTGTCTACTCCCCTCCCCCCTTCCCTGTCTTCCCGTCTCCCCCCCTTCCCTGTCTTCCCGTCTCCCCCCTTCCCTGTCTTCCCGTCTCCCCCACCCTTCCCTGTCTTCCCGTCTCCCCCCCTTCCCTGTCTTCCCGTCTCCCCCACCCTTCCCTGTCTTCCCGTCTCCCCCCCCTTCCCTGTCTTCCCGTCTCCCCCACCCTTCCCTGTCTTCCCGTCTCCCCCACCCTTCCCTGTCTTCCCGTCTCCCCCACCCTTCCCTGTCTTCCCGTCTCCCCCACCCTTCCCTGTCTTCCCGTCTCCCCCCACCCTTCCCTGTCTTCCCGTCTCCCCCACCCTTCCCTGTCTTCCCGTCTCCCCCCCTTCCCTGTCTTCCCGTCTCCCCCCTTCCCTGTCTTCCCGTCTCCCCCACCCTTCCCTGTCTTCCCGTCTCCCCCCCTTCCCTGTCTTCCCGTCTCCCCCACCCTTCCCTGTCTTCCCGTCTCCCCCCACCCTTCCCTGTCTTCCCGTCTCCCCCACCCTTCCCTGTCTTCCCGTCTCCCCTCCCCCCTTCCCTGTCTTCCCGTCTCCCCCACCCTTCCCTGTCTTCCCGTCTCCCCCCACCCTTCCCTGTCTTCCCGTCTCCCCCCACCCTTCCCTGTCTTCCCGTCTCCCCCCACCCTTCCCTGTCTTCCCGTCTCCCCCCCTTCCCTGTCTTCCCGTCTCCCCCCACCCTTCCATGTCTTCCCGTCTCCCCCCACCCTTCCATGTCTTCCCGTCTCCCCCCACCCTTCCCTGTCTTCCCGTCTCTCCTCCACCCCCCCCCCTTTCTCCATGTCTTTCCCCTCTCTGTTCCTCTGTGCCCACACCTCTCTGTTCCCGTCTCACTGTTCACCCCCCTCTCTCTGTTGCCCATCCTTGTTTCCCCCCTCAATATCCACCCCCTCCCTATCCATTCCCCCCCCCCCCCGGCCCATCAATTATGCCTGTTCGTCACCAGGTAATTTCCGCTGATGCTGTATGATTAATTAATATTTGTATTGCTTGTATAATTTACAACAAACTTGACATACCAAGTATACGATCATTTCCAGAGTGCCACAAAGAGTGCCACAAAGAATGCCACAGTGCCCCAAATAGTGTCTCAAAGTGTGCCACAAAGAGTGCCACAAAGAATGCCACAGAGTGCCCCAAATAGTGTCTCAAAGAGTGCCCCAAAGAGTGCCACAAAGAGTGCCACAGAGTGCCCCAAATAGTGTCTCAAAGAGTGCCACAGTGCCTCAAAGAGTGCCACATTGCCTCAAAGAGTGCCACAGTGCCTCAAAGAGTGCCACAGTGCCTCAAAGAGTGCCACAGAGCCTCAAAGAGTGCCACAGTGCCTCAAAGAGTGCCACAGTGCCTCAAAGAGTGCCACAGTGCCTCAAAGAGTGCCACAGAGCCTCAAAGAGTGCCACAGTGCCTCAAAGAGTGCCACAGTGCCTCAAAGAGTGCCACAGTGCCTCAAAGAGTGCCACAGTGCCTCAAAGAGTGCCTCCCGACGATCACTTGAAGCCTTTAATCAATTAAACTAATAGCCTAGGTGTCAATTCCAGAAACCACTCTCCTCGGGGGGTGAAGCCAAGCCTGAATTAGACTTACATGCATTCAGAGGCGAAGTCTGATCCTGCGCTCCTGAATATTAGACTTCCGGCCTGGTATTAATGATGGCTTGGACCTGTTCTGTTGCCTGTGTCCGGACACTTGTGTCCCCTGTGTCTCTCTAGCCGAGCCCTGTATCTTATGTATCGTGGGTGAGAGAGAGAGCACCTCTCGGTGAGGAAACAAAGAGTCACAGCGAGACTGAGAGAGAAAACAATAGAATGTAGAGAACAATAGAACGGAGGGAACAATAGAATGGTCTGTAAAATGCCCGACAGATATTGCGTAAATTAAAAAAAAACTTTATTTCATAAATGGCCGCACATTTATAATTGAGTTCGTTTTAAAGTTTTAACATCATCAATTCATTTATACCAGAAAAAAATAATTATAACAGTCTATCGCTAATTATTATATTTATTAATATATAAATGTATTCATGGGAAAGACCGAGGGGGCCCCCCCTGGACCTCACCACACTGCAGGAGTGGGACATGATGACGATATACAAAATACTTACTGGTGTTGGTAAACACAGAACCATTATATAATGTTATCGGTGGTTATATATAACATGGTTATATCCCTCGTGGCAGCGGGTGTGGTGGTAGTGGTGGTAGTTAGTGAGGATGTAATGGTGGTTTGTGAGGTTGTGGTAGTGGCTATTGTTGTTGTTTGGGGTGGTGGTTGTTGATGTGGTGGTTGTTGATGTGGTGGTTGTTGATGTGGTGGTTGTTGATGTGGTGGTTGTTGATGTGGTGGTAGCCGGGACGTGATATTCAGCAGCTCGTGAACTCTGCCGTCTTATATTCATACTAATAGCAGTAATAGGACCAGTCTCAGTCTCAGGAGACTAAGGAGTTGCGCTCAGGTTGTCGGTCTGGAGTGGCCTCTCCAGGGCGCGAAGCCAGGGTAGGGTTATGTGGGAAAGAAGCTGTCACCCATGCAGCAGGTATTATCTATGACACTAAACATATGTCATATTTAGCTTAACCACAGTAAGACCAGAAAGTTCGATGAAAGAAACAGTCACAGATCATTTGACAAAATATATAATTATATACTTAGAGTTTGCTTGGATATTAACGTTAATTATAGAATTGTTTTTAATACGTTGAATGTAAGATCATTGGATTACAAATTAAAGACAAATATTGTGATGAATTTGAGGTAATAAATTCACGTTGAGTAACATACAAGTTCTAGTTAAGTCAAGGAACACTTGGCATTGTGTGAGAGAAACTTTGGGCATGTGTCCTGTTACCTAGCAGTAAAATAGGTACCTGGGTGTTAGTCAGCTGTCACGGGCTGTTTCCTGGGGGTGGAGGCCTGGTCGAGGACCGGGCCGCGGGGACACTAAAGCCCCGAAATCATCTCAAGATAACTTCTCAAGATATGTGTCTGGAGCTTCCACACCCGGGGAGGAACACTCGCAGGTGATCAAAGAAAAACTATCACATTGGGCAGCCAAATTTAACGTGCAACTCCCTGCGGCGGGAGCCGGAAATTGCTGGAGTTATTTAGCCTGCAAACGTTTTGGAATCTTGGAGCGCTTTTTGTGGGAGGTGGTGGTAGGTGGTGGTGGTGGTGGTGGTAGGTGGTAGGTGGTGGTGGTGGTGGTGGTAGGTGGTGGTGGTGGTGGTGGTAGGTGGTAGGTGGTGGTGGTGGTGGTAGGTGGTAGGTGGTGGTGGTGGTGGTAGGTGGTGGTGGTGGTAGGTGGTGGTGGTAGGTGGTGGTGATGATGATGGTAGGGGGTGGTGGTAGGTGGTGGTGGTGATGATGGTAGGGGGTGGTGGTGATGATGGTAGGGGGTGGTGGTAGGTGGTGGTGGTGATGATGGTAGGGGGTGGTGGTAGGTGGTGGTGGTAGGTGGTGGTGGTAGGTGGTGGTGGTGATGATGGTAGGGGGTGGTGGTAGGTGGTGGTGGTAGGTGGCGGTGGTGATGATGGTAGGGGGTGGTGGTAGGTGGTGGTGGTGATGATGGTAGGGGGTGGTGACAGGTTGATTATTTCTTTATATTTCAAAGACTCATTTGCGTTTCCAGCTTCCACTTGAGTCCTCTCGTAATACTTTCTCTCAGTTTAAACAACTTGTCCTTGTCCACCTAATTTATTCCCCTCAGTATCTTTTACGTTGTGATCATATCTTCTCTGTTTCTCGTCTCCTTTACGGGTGTTAGATTTAGTTCCCTTAAAATACCCTCATATTTTATTCCTCTTAGTTCTGAGCTTAACCATGTAGCAGACCTCGGCAGTTTTTAAATTTGTTTTGTGTATTACGAAGTACGGGCTCCAGGCCAGTGCTGCATATTTCAGTACTGGTCTAACATAGGTTGTGTAGATTGTCTTGAACGAATCCACATTAAGGTTTTTAAATGACGTTCTAACGCTTGGGAGGGTCCCATACGCTGCAGATGTTCATCTGTTTATATGTGTCTGGGGTGTTAGTGCTGGGATTATATAAACCTTAATTATATATTATATTATATAAGTCTTTTTCGCTTAAAAATTCCTGTAATTACCTTTCCCCTTTGTCAGAAATTCCGACACTAACTACTAACTCCTTGCATACTAAGCAATTGCTATTATGCTAGAGAAATATTAACACTAACTAAGCATAAATAGTTTAGTGAATCATTCAAAGAAATTCGGATATCGCGGCTTCTCTTAGAAAATGGGACATTGGCCACGTCCCCAAAATTTTAATTATCTATAAAATAATTTTCAAACAAAGTCAGCTGATTATATATATATAAATATATATATATATATATATATATATATATATATATATATATATATATATATATATATATATATATATATATATATATATATGTCGTACCTAGTAGCCAGAACTCACTTCTCAGCCAACTATGCAAGGCCCGATTTGCCTAATAAGCCAAGTTTTCCTGAATTAATATATTTTCTCTAATTTTTTTCTTATGAAATGATAAAACTACCCATTTTATTATGTATGAGGTCAAATTTTTTTATTGGAGTTTACATTAACGTAGATATATGACCGAACCTAACCAACCCTACCTAACCTATCTTTATAGGTTAGGTTAGGTTAGGTAGCCAAAAAAGTTAGGTTAGGTTAGGTTAGGTAGGTTAGGTAGTCGAAAAAACAATTAATTCATGAAAACTTGGCTTATTAGGCAAATCGGGCCTTGCATAGTAGGCTGAAAAGTGCGTTCTGGCTACTAGGTACGACATATATATATATATATATATATATATATATATATATATATATATATATATATATATATATATATATATATATTGTGACGATAATCTCCTTCAAGAGATTGAGCCTGCTCTTCCCTCCATAATTACGTCTTCACAATTATATAAAAAGACTATGGAAGAAATGTCCAACAACGACAACAACACCAGCAAGGCTTGCCAGGGTGAGCAGAAACGTATGCAGCCAGCCACCTGTTCGAACTCCAACCACCAAACTACCCGTTGATCGCTACGGCTCCGCTGATTGGTCGCCGGTCTGGCTGCACCTGCCTCGCCCCCCCCCAATACTACCTGATGTCTGGGGTCGCCCCAACATCAGTCCTCAGAATGTTCAGTGCTTTCGTAGCCAGCACTCCTCCCAGCTAGACGTTAGCGTGTACTGAGAGAGGTGGTGGCTTTAAGCCAATATTCCAGCACCTCCCACTTACCTTTGTGTTGCACTTCTTGTTATTTTGCCTTAACGTAACTTTTCATTGTCATTTAATTATTCTTATTATTTTGATTGATTGATTTTATTATAAGAATTTGTTTGTGCATTATTTTCATGTTTTGATTTATTTAACGTAATTAAAATTTCATTGTTAAAGTTTTACTTGTGTTTTGTGTGTCTTCTCCTTACCTTACCACAGACGAAGTTCCAGTTTTTCTATTTTTTTTTATAACTATGTGACGAGGCCATACCCCTAGCCTTAAACAGCCGAACACCAACGCGTTACCGTCACAAGTTATATGGGGGCCTGTCCTAGGAGCTTCACTCAGGTACTGGTGTCAAGTGGTAATTTATGGTAAGCGTATTTAACTTTGTTAACGTAGCTTTACTATTTTTCATTCAATTTCATTTTTTATAAGGTGCGGTGTATTGTGCATTACGAGAGTAACATATAGTGAAGGTGAGACAACTTTGGATTACGTGGTGACTGTAGGCCTCAGTCATACTCTTAATTGGTCATCTCTCCCTCCATGTTATTACTCGTATTTACCATCTATGTCCCTTGAATATTTCTCATTCTGACAGATCATCATATTGGTACCCTGGTACTGTGGTCTGCCCCGGGTCAAGAGTACCCAATCTTCTGCAATCTGACTGTAGGAGGACAAAGAGGGCCATAGTTCCTCTAGCTCGAACTTTAGTTGCTGAATTGGGACCTCAGCAGCAGTTCTCGTCACCAGTTGACACCTCGCACCCCTACACGTCAGTCAGAGATGATGATACATACAACGGTAGGGAATTAGCTTATTTTTTCAGAGCACAAAAGTTCGCTAATTCTGTAAGTATCATATTAAATTCAGTAGGAAAAACTTGCTTTATGTCCTATAGAGACTTGGCAAGGTATGCCTACATCCTTGGACTACCAATTTTACTTTTGAAGCATTTAACTGTTTCATTTGTTTTCGAAACTCTGTTTCATTTGTTAGTAGGATTTTCTTGCCCTTATTCTCTTACATGAGTACCGGGTACAAGATTTCCTGCGCCCTTGATTTAAATTAATCATTTAATATCTTTCACTTAACGTTAATTGTTAAAGATCACACAGGATAGGTACCAGTTGCCACGTTGTCCTGTTTCTGACATTTCATTATTGAACATTCGTGTACCTTTATTTGCTAATTTCACCATGTTTCGTCTCCAAGCTTTCCGTGCAAATCCAGCAGGTGAAATAGGGACTTTAAGTCGTGCCAAGAGGACTGAACTACAAACTCTTGCACATGAGTATCAACTAGAAGTTCCCTACCAAGCCAACAAAAATGACCTACACAACCTGTTGCTGGATTACTATTTAGAGCAAGGTAAGATAGACTCTGAAACTCATGAAACTTACTATATTGCAGATAAAACTGATTTGGCAACGCTGAAACTCAAACTAGAGCTGGCCAAGATTGAACGTGAGCAGCAAAGGGAAGCCCTCGAACAACAAGAACGAGCTGCTGCCATACGAAGAGAAGAACAAGAACGCGAAGCTGCTTTGAGGAGGGAAGAACAAGAACGAGAAATCACCCTCAGAGAACGTGAAGCTGCCTTGAGGAGAGACGAACAAGAACGTGAGGTTGCACTACTCCAGGAGCGGGAACGAGTACAGCTTGAAACCAAACGACGCGAGTTGGAGATGCAACGCGAACATGACAAGCAACAAGCGACTCTGGCTCTAGAGTGTCGTCAACGCGAAATCTCCTTGGAAACTTCACACTTCACTCAACGCCAGCAAGCTACTGCCAATCTTCCCGTCAGTTTTAATATATCACATGCAAGTAAGTTAATGCCATCCTTTGTAGAAGCAGAAGTTGATGTTTTTTTCACCACCTTTGAAACCCTTGCTAATCAACTCAGTTGGCCTGTCAACCAATGGGCCACACTTCTCAGAGTCCATCTTACAGGTAGAGCTGCAGTCACACTCAGTACTTTGGCGTCTGAGAATGACTACTACACTCTGAAACAAGCAGTGTTGGACGCCTACCTACTTTCCACCGAAAGTTATAGAAGGAAATTCCGTGACCACCTGAAGGCAAGTACCACTACCTTCCTCGAGTTTGCTAACACGAAACGGAGGTATTTCATGAAATGGCTGGAAGCAGCACATGTCTCTACTTTTACAGAACTCGTCAACCTGATGCTTGTTGAAGAATTCTTGAGACGTGTGCCGCCTCCTGTCCGCCTCTACTTAGCAGATAAAGAAGAAACCGACTACTTGAAGTGTGCTAAGTCGGCTGACACTTACAGCCTCATCCACCGGCTGACACCTGAACCATCCTCCAGTAAGAAGTCGTGGTACAGTTACGAGAAGGTGAGCCCCGATCAAGCTGGTTCACAATTGTACTGCAAATATTGTAGACTCTATGGACATACCATAGACAAGTGTGGTAAGTCTCAATACAAGGGAACCACTGACCAACAACGACCCAAACCAACTCCTCCTAAGTCCGGTAAGCCTGTGATGAATGTTGGTGTTGATGTTAATGATCTTTCTCTTTTCAGTAACCACCTGTATACTGGAACTGTCTCTGCCAACGGTTCAAATCCGGAGGGACGTTTCAAATTGAAGATCTTGAGGGACACAGCGGCTCTACAATCGATCATCTTGAAGTCGGCTGTGCCCAACATAGTCTACACCGGGGAAACAGTCTTCATCACTGACCTCACTGCTACCACTCCATACCCTCTCGCCAGAGTCCACCTGAATTGTCCCTACGTGAACGGGGAAGTCCAAGTCGCCGTCAGGGAAAAGCCTTTTCCCATGCCTGGAGTGCAACTTCTCCTAGGCAACGACTTGGCAGAAGACCTGCAACCGACCAACCTGATCGTCATGGACAAACCCCAGGTGTGTAACTCTGTGCCAATAAATCCTATTCTCGAGTATGTTCCAGCAGAGGTTCAAGAGAGTGATGAAGTTTCTCCTCCGGTTCTCGTGACCACCCGTGCACAAGCCGCACGTCCACAGCCAGCTGACTCTACTGCTACCGCTGTCCCTCAAGACCCTCAGAAACTACCCCCGCATCTGACCAAGTTGGAGTTCCGTAAGTTGCAGAGGGAAGATCTTACTTTAACACCATTGTTTTTCCAGGCTGAGACTCAACCCGACAGTATTCCTGGGTTCTTCCTAGAGAACGACTTGCTCTACCGCCGATATAGACCCAGTAAACTGAAGGAGGAGGACGATTGGGCCAACATCGAACAACTTGTGATTCCCACCAGCCTGCGGCCCACTATTCTACACCTGGCCCACGGAGCATTCTCCCACTACGGCTTCAACAAGACTTACCATGGGATTCGCCAAGACTACTACTGGCCAGGTATGGTAAACAACGTCAAACAGTACGTAAAACAGTGTCATACATGTCAGATGGCAGGCAAACCGAACGTCTCCATTCCCAGAGCACCACTGATTCCCATACAGGTGCCTGCGGAACCTTTCCACAGACTCATAATAGACTGTGTTGGTCCTTTACCTCGGACCAGTTCAGGTAACGCCTACATCCTAACCATCCTGTGTCCTACCACCAGATTTCCCATAGCAGTTCCAGTGAAGAACATCACGGCTGCTACGGTTATCAAACATCTATTGAAGATCTTCACTCAATACGGATTTCCCAGGGAGATTCAAAGTGACTGTGGCACCAACTTCACCAGTGATCTCTTCAAAAGGACACTGGAGGAGTTCAACATCAAACAGGTATTGTCCAGCCCCTATCATCCTGCTTCACAGGGTTCTCTTGAACGTAGTCATCAGACCATCAAAGCACTCTTGAAAAAGTTTTGTAGTGAAACCTCGAAGGATTGGGATAAGCAGATTGACCTAATAATGTGTATTTTCAGAAGTCTCCCCAATGAGTCCCTAGGAGTATCTCCTTATGAGATGCTCTACGGCCGTAAGTGCCGTACTCCCCTTAAGGCTTTCAAAGACTCTCTCAGAGATGCCACCTTCAGTGAGCATCAGAATGTGCCCCAGTTTCTTCAAAACCTTCAACACATTCTAGAGAGAGTCCACCGCTTTGCCCATGATAATCTATTGAAAGCCCAGGTGAGAATGAAGACTCATTACGACCAGACCAGCAAAGTAAGAAAATTCAAGCCGGGAGACTTCGTCCTTGCTTATTTCCCTATCCCAGGTTCACCTTTACAAAACAAATTTTCAGGACCCTACTGCGTCAAAGAGTGCAGAAGCAACAACACATACGTCATAGAGACTCCAGATAGGCGGCGGAAGACCCAGCTGTGCCACGTCAACCTCCTGAAGCAATATAATGGTACTCCTCCCACTGTCTTGATTAATTGTTCTACCTTCACAGAACCCTACATCCACAGTGAGACCATCCCGGCTTCTTCTCCCGAAAGCACTGACAAGGAGTCGGCGCTTTCTAATTCCAAAATCCTTAATGATCTTCCCAAATGCTTTCAGGATAATACTCGTGCTCCTATGCCCTCTTCTAATTCCACTCTCACCTCGTCAGATAAGCCCTACATCCTCCATGTCGACGCCAATGGTACCGACGATGGTGGTGTCGTGATGCAGCAACGAGGCGAGAAGAATACACCTGTCAGCAACTACTGCTACAAGGAACGACGGAACAATTGGCAAGGAGCTACTCTTCCTCATCCTGAAGCTTCAGCACTTCACTCCACACCTGAAAAGTGCTCGGTCCACCATCAATACGGACCACACCACCCTACACCTCCTGCAGCACGCCCACTTCTCATCTCAACGTCTTCTACTATGGGCTTGCTAACTGCAGAAATTCAACCTGGAGACACCCTATACCAAGAGTCTGACAACATCATAGCCGATGCCCTCTCCAGAGTTTATGAAGTAGAAGCGACTCCATCCATTACTCCACCACATAACGACGTACTTCTTCCAGAACCGCAGGCTTCGGGGGAGAGTTGTGACGATAATCTCCTTCAAGAGATTGAGCCTGCTCTTCCCTCCATAATTACGTCTTCACAATTATATAAAAAGACTATGGAAGAAATGTCCAACAACGACAACAACACCAGCAAGGCTTGCCAGGGTGAGCAGAAACGTATGCAGCCAGCCACCTGTTCGAACTCCAACCACCAAACTACCCGTTGATCGCTACGGCTCCGCTGATTGGTCGCCGGTCTGGCTGCACCTGCCTCGCCCCCCCCCAATACTACCTGATGTCTGGGGTCGCCCCAACATCAGTCCTCAGAATGTTCAGTGCTTTCGTAGCCAGCACTCCTCCCAGCTAGACGTTAGCGTGTACTGAGAGAGGTGGTGGCTTTAAGCCAATATTCCAGCACCTCCCACTTACCTTTGTGTTGCACTTCTTGTTATTTTGCCTTAACGTAACTTTTCATTGTCATTTAATTATTCTTATTATTTTGATTGATTGATTTTATTATAAGAATTTGTTTGTGCATTATTTTCATGTTTTGATTTATTTAACGTAATTAAAATTTCATTGTTAAAGTTTTACTTGTGTTTTGTGTGTCTTCTCCTTACCTTACCACAGACGAAGTTCCAGTTTTTCTATTTTTTTTTATAACTATGTGACGAGGCCATACCCCTAGCCTTAAACAGCCGAACACCAACGCGTTACCGTCACAATATATATATATATATATATATATATATATATGTCGTACCTAGTAGCCAGAACTCACTTCTCAGCCTACTATTCAAGGCCCGATTTGCCTAATAAGCCAAGTTTTCCTGAATTAATATATTTACTATAATTTTTTTCTTATGAAATGATAAAGCAACCCTTTTCTCTATGTATGAGGTCAATTTTTTTTTATTGGAGTTAAAATTAACGTAGATATATGACCGAACCTAACCAACCCTACCTAACCTAACCTAACCTATATTTATAGGTAAGGTTAGGTTAGGTAGCCAAAAAAAGCTAGGTTAGGTTAGGTTAGGTAGGTTAGGTAGACGAAAAAACATTAATTCATGAAAACTTGGCTTATTAGGCAAATCGGGCCTTGAATAGTAGGCTGAGAAGTGCGTTCTGGCTATTAGGTACGACATATATATATATATATATATATATATATATATATATATATATATATATATATATATATATATATATATATATATATATATATATATATATATATATATATATATATGATAAAAAACACCTCCTGGCATCTAATAGAATCATTTACAAACAAAATATTAAACACATGTCATTCCTGACGAAATAAAACTGAACCGTTTTGGATGCGTCTAAGCTGGGAGGGGGGGAGGGGGTAGGGGGCCCTTACCCCACCAAGACCGCCATCAGTCGCCATTAAGTAAACTTCTCCGTGAGATACACGCGCTTTACAGAGCTGCCAAGCGTCGAATCCCGCGAGGTATTTGTAGCCCAGACGCTAATCCACCTCACCTTATTCTTATCCACCTCACCTTATCCTTATCCACCCACTTGTTGGGAAGTACCTTGTGTCCGTCCTGACCTCTCACTAGAGAGCTTCAGCCCTGATAATATTAGTTAATGTCAAGGTGGTGACGAGAAGTACCCACACGGGTGAGCGTCTCACATTTATCTTATAATATCCAATGTCAACCTGTTATAGGGATGTTATTGCTTCTTTTACGGTGTATTGCTCCTTCAGGTCACTTGTGACGACTCAAGACACTGGCAACCAATCACTGGGTTATCTTAAGGTTATCTTGAGATGATTTCGAGGCTTAGTGTCCCCGCGGCCCGGTCCTCGGCCAGGCCTCCTTTTCGTTACACCCCCCCCCCCACCCAAGGAAGCAGCCCGTAGCAACTGTCTAATTCCCAGGTACCTATTTACTGCTAGGTAACAGGGGCATCAGGGTGAAAGAAACATTTTGCCCATTTGTCTCCGCCTCCATCGGGGATCGAACCCGGAACCTCAGGACTACGAATCCGAAGCACCGTCCATTCATGTGTCAGGCGCTTACACTGAGCCCGCCCTGACCCCATCATTGCTCCACCACGAGACGATGAGTTACGTGATCAGGACATGTTCGTCCCTTATTAAAGAACCAACATTCTATACAAAAGCTAAGCTGAGCTTTGCTTTAACATTAACCATTTGTACCTGGTTGATGGGGTTCTGGGAGTTCTTCTACACCCCAAGCCCGGCCCGAGGCCAGGCTTGACTTGTGAGAGTTTGGTCCACCAGGCTGTTGCTTGGAGCGGCCCGCAGGCCCACATATACCTGGTTGATGGGGTTCTGGGAGTTCTTCTACACCCCAAGCCCGGCCCGAGGCCAGGCTTGACTTGTGAGAGTTTGGTCCACCAGGCTGTTGCTTGGAGCGGCCCGCAGGCCCACATATACCTGGTTGATGGGGTTCTGGGAGTTCTTCTACACCCCAAGCCCGGCCCGAGGCCAGGCTTGACTTGTGAGAGTTTGGTCCACCAGGCTGTTGCTTGGAGCGGCCCGCAGGCCCACATACCCACCACAGCCCGGTTTGTCCGGAACTTCTCTTAGAAAACAATCCAGTTTCCTCTTGAAGATGTCCACGGTTGGTTGGTTGTAACAATTAGTAGCAAATGTCTACCAATCGATTAAATTCGATTGGGTGCGCTATATTATTAAATACCCCCCCCGGGTTGTGAAGGGAGGCTCCCAGCAGGATAACTATGAAAATACAGTCCGCTTAAATTATAAATAAATTCTTAAGAAATAATTTAAATAAATAAAGAAATAAATATATTCCTGATGGGAGATTTCCCCCACACCCTTGTGGTATAGCTTCCTCTTGACCGTCTCCCTCTTGTTCTCATCTTCGTCTCCTTACACTTATCGGGGTTGAATTCTAGCAGCTACTTGTCCGCCACATCAATGTTTCTTAAGATTTTCCAGTAATTATCTCAGTCACTGGTTGTACAAGCCTCGCCAGCTCACTCCCTCGGGTGCCCAACCACTTGGGCTGGACGGTAGAGCGACGGTCTCGCTCCATGCAGGTCAGCGTTCAATCCCCGATGCTCCAAGTGGTTGGGTACCATTCCTTACCCACGTCCCATCCCAAATCCTTATCCAGACCCCTTCCAAGTGCTATATAGTCGTAATGGTTTGGCGCTTTCCCCAAATAATTCCCTCCCCCTCCCTCGGGCAGCTCCTTCACATACACCAGCAACATGAACGGTCCCCAGACCGAGCCTTGAGGGACGCCACTCCTCCCTCCCACTGTGACCCTTTGTTTCGTGCCCATCAGGTGCTCCCTTACCCATGACAGCGTCTTCCCCCTTCCTCCTCCTCCTCCTTATCTTGTACACCATCTTCTCTCATGACGGACATTATCGAAAGTTATTTGCCAGTCTAGTAATGGAGGAGGTGGAAGTTGAGATGGAAGAGGAAGCTGAAATACAAGTTCAACTTATTATCATCCTATATTCACCCCGTTCTTACTTGACAACCGTAAACCATATATTAAGTGACCGTTGCTAACCAGCAGCGTACGAACCTAAGCAACCCACCAAACCCTACGGCACCAGACGTAGGCTTGGTGGGTGGGTTCCGTCCCAAGAACCGTCAATATTGATGCGGTTTTGTCTCTCTCTGACGCCTCCCCTTGAATTTTAACGCTGTGGCTTCTGGCGCCAACATTTCTGGCCATTTAGGCGCGAGAACAGGTTACTTTATTAAATATTCATTTATCCGTCTAACCCTCTACACACGCTCGCTCGCGCGCGAGCTCGAGCCTTTCATTCCTTCACTACCAATAAATTGTCATTGTAAAATTATTCCTTTTCTTGGGCGGTGCCTCGCGCCCCTGGCCAGCTTAAAGAGGATCACATCATGCATAGCTCTCACTCCTCTCCCAGCGTCACCTGCTCTCTCTCTCATACCTGGGTGGTGGGCCAGACGCCTGGGTGGTGGGCCAGACGCCTGGGTGGTGGGCCAGACGCCTGGGTGGTGGGCCAGACGCCTGGGTGGTGGGCCAGACGCCTGGGTGGTGGGTCAGACGCCTGGGTGGTGGGCCAGACGCCTGGGTGGTGGGTCAGACGCCTGGGTGGTGGGCCAGACGCCTGGGTGGTGGGTCAGACGCCTGGGGTGGTGGGCCAGACGCCTGGGTGGTGGGTCAGACGCCTGGGGTGGTGGGCCAGACGCCTGGGGTGGTGGGTCAGACGCCTGCGTGGTGGGCCAGACGCCTTGGGTGGTGGGCCAGACGCCTGGGTGGTGGGTCAGACGCCTGCGTGTTGGGCCAGACGCCTGGGTGGTGGGCCAGACGCCTGGGTGGTGGGTCAGACGCCTGCGTGTTGGGCCAGACGCCTGGGTGGTGGGCCAGACGCCTGGGTGGTGGGCCAGACGCCTTGGGTGGTGGGCCAGACGCCTGGGTGGTGGGTCAGACGCCTGCGTGTTGGGCCAGACGCCTGGGTGGTGGGCCAGACGCCTGGGTGGTGGGCCAGACGCCTTGGGTGGTGGGCCAGACGCCTGGGTGGTGGGTCAGACGCCTGCGTGTTGGGTCAGACGCCTGGGTGGTGGGCCAGACGCCTGGGTGGTGGGTCAGACGCCTGCGTGTTGGGCCAGACGCCTGGGTGGTGGGCCAGACGCCTGTGTGGTGGGCCAGACGCCTGGGTGGTGGGTCAGACGCCTGGGAGGTGGGCCAGACGCCTGTGTGGTGGGCCAGACGCCTGGGTGGTGGGCCAGACGCCTGTGTGGTGGGCCAGACGCCTGGGTGGTGGGCCAGACGCCTGTGTGGTGGGCCAGACGCCTGGGTGGTGGGCCAGACGCCTGTGTGGTGGGCCAGACGCATGGGTGGTGATCTACATGCCTACTTGGGCTACCAAATACCTGGAAGATGAACCAGCTACCTTGTAGGTAAGCCATACCTGGTAGGAGGGGCCGAATACCTATAAGGTAGCCCAGAAACATAAGGTAGGCCGGATACCTGGAGGCAGAGACGGATACCATGAAGACAGCCGGATACCTGTCGCACGAGATCACAAGCTTCCGGTAAATATTCCCACGTTAAGCTCTTGATCTTAAATTGATTTTGGTGAAGGCACGTTCACACAAGCGAACGAGACGCACGGTAATACTACTCGATTTGTTAAAAATATATCAGACGAACGAGCTATCGAACGAGACAGAATTAAGACATGGCTACATAACAAGACTAGAGACATCTCCCCCTAGAGAGAGCCACACAACCAGGTGTTACAACTTCACCAATAACACTAAACATTCCAGCATCTACACAATTAAACATGTATTTGATTCGACAATTACCCACTGGACGCGACAAATTTCCCCCAGCATCACGCTAAGAGGGAATACAGGCACAGCCAACACACAGGCATAGCCAACACACAGGCATAGCCAATACTAAGGCATAGCCACACACAGGCATAGCCAACACACAGGCATAGCCACACACAGGCATAGTCAACACACAGGCATAACCAACACACAGGCATAGCCAACACCAAGACCGACACTTCCAGCTAAGATCAATCAGGCAGTAAGGGACATGAGTAGTAAGTTTGTCACGCAGTTTGTCACGCAGTTTGTCACGCAGTTTGTCACGCAGTTTGTCACGCAGTGTGTCACGCAGTTTGTCACGCAGTTTGTCGCGCAGTTTATCACGCAGTTTGTCACGCAGTTTGTCGCGCAGTTTGTCACGCAGTGTGTCACGCAGTTTGTCACGCAGTTTGTCACGCAGTGTGTCACGCAGTTTGTCACGCAGTTTGTCACGCAGTTTGTCACGCAAGAAATACAAATTAGTTGCCAGGATGGTCTCTACGTGGTCTAATATCCGCAGGAGCGCGCCCAAACACGTGTCCTCCACTACAATAAGACTTAAATAATGAACATATAAACTGAATTACAATATCATCAAATATTTTGGTAATATTTAAATTCAATCACGGGAGTTATTAAGAAGGCCGAGAGGCTTGGAGCGGTCCGAGGTCCACTGCGGGCTCACCATAGCCCGTGCTACATGGTACTTGTGTTACGAGAAGTTGAATCTTAAACAACGATAGTGGAGGAGTCTGAGCCAGGCTGAAGGAGGAAGAGCATCTTGGGGTTATCTTGAGAGGTTATCTAGAGGTTATCTTGCATACTGCCTGCAGGACTCGATGGGATCTACACAGCACGGTAATGATCTCTTCTCCTGGCGAGCTGCTGGACGGGTGGGATAGATGTGAGGAGAGGGGGGAGAGGGGGCAGAGAGGAGAGGGGTGTGTGGATGGGAGTGAAGGAGAGGGACGTCCCCTCTCCGTCTGGCCATCCTGCTGGAGGACCTAATCTAAACTCGACCTCTGATAATCAGTGACTAAATTATGAAGGGGAAAATGAGTATCAGACCTTCATCTTCATGAGAGGGGGTCACAAGGAAGTAAGTGACCCCCACAACAGAAGGGGTCACTAGGGAATAACAGTGA
>NC_091181.1:29172473-29254973 GCF_040958095.1 Procambarus clarkii
AAACGGTCAATTTAAAGTGTCCTATCCTAACCTACCAGAGGACCCAAAACAGAAAACGGGACTGTACGTCACTTTCGCCAGCCGCTCCCATTTTTCTAGTACGACAATTTTTGGCTTCACGTAACGCGTACGAGCGAAATGCGACGTTCTATGAAAGAGGCCAAGTTGAGCGGCGAGAGAGAGGGTGGCAGCCATGACATCCATAGAAAACCGGTCACTTAACTACTGAGGTTCTAGGGGTAACTCATAATGGGCGGCAAGCAGAGACGAAATTATTATTAACTTATCAGTATGAGCACCATTATTTAGGGCTGCGACGAATGGCATAATAAAAAGAAAAGACATACGTAAATGTTTATAACCAAATAGAACTAGACCA
Organism: Procambarus clarkii; assembly: GCF_040958095.1. NCBI lineage: Eukaryota > Metazoa > Arthropoda > Malacostraca > Decapoda > Cambaridae > Procambarus > Procambarus clarkii. The sequence goes on from NC_091181.1 coordinate 29,172,853, forward strand.
AACACACTCAAAAAATATACGAGGTCAATCTACTGAGTGAGTTGGCCTCCAAATAAATACATATATCCTGTGCAGAGAATCAGAGAACAGCCTTGTTATATATTATTTAGGACGCGAACTACTGAATAAGGGATTGTTAAGCACACATGGGAAAAACTAATCTTTATTGGATCGTAAGATAAACGGGAATATTGGTCGTCCATAGAAAACGGAATATCAGGAAGTAGGGTATACTCGCGGAAACTCACATCGCGCCGACAGTATTCAGGGCTCTCTTGAGATGATTTCGGGGCTTTTTTTTTTTAATGTCCCCGCGGCCTGGTCCTCGACCAGGCCTCCACCCCCAGGAAGCAACCCGTGACAGCTGACTAACACCCAGGTACCTATTTTACTGCTAGGTAACAGGAGCATAGGGTGAAAGAAACTCTGCCCATTGTGTCTCGCCAGCGGCTGGGATTGAACCCAGGACCACAGGATCACAAGTCCAGCGTGCTTTCCCCTCGGCCGACCAGCTCCCTTCAATGGGAGCTATATCAGGGCTATATCAATGGAATGCGTCTCGTCATAATTATTATATGACTTAATCCTCTTCACTCCAGACCTGCCTGAGGGGAATTTAAAACACTCCACAAGAAAGCCATTGATGATAAAAGCCACTAAAATTCCGAAACAGGAAATCTGTGCTGTTGACCTGTGTGAGAGAGAGAGGGGGGGAGGGGAGGAGAAATAGTGCCCAACCACTTGGACGGTCGGGGTTTTGAACGCCGACCAGCAAGAAGCGAGACCGTCGCCCTACCGTCCAGCCCAAGTGGTTGAGGTAACTCAAACGAGAATGTGTACTTACTTAGCATTCTTGGGGTAGTACTCGAGCAGGCCACGGCGGGACTCCAGGGTGCCCGTGTAGTAACTCTCCACGCGGTGAGTGGGCGACGTGTGAGACCCGTACCCGTCTGCGTTCAGCTGTAACAACAACAGTTGCTTGTTAGGGAGAGCACACACACACACACACACACACACACACACACACACACACACACACACACACACACACACACACACACACACACACACACACACGCGCGCCTAGATTCTGAAGGGAATTGATAGGGTACATAAAGACAGGCTATTTAACACAAGGGGCACACGCACTAGGGGACACAGGTGGAAACTGAGCGCCCAAATGAGCCACAGAGATATTAGAAAGAACTTTTTTAGTGTCAGAGTGGTTGACAAATGGAATGCATTAGGAGGTGATGTGGTGGAGGCTGACTCTATACACAGTTTCAAGTGTAGATATGATAGAGCCCAATAGGCTCAGGAATCTGTACACCTGTTGATTGACGGTTGAGAGGCGGGACCAAAGAGCCAGAGCTCAACCCCCGCAAACACAACTAGGTGAGTACAACTAGGTGAACTAGGTGAGTACACACACACACACACACACACACACACACACACACAAAGATTGCTTAACAATTTATCAAGTAGCATGATAACAAGGCATGATTTACCAGTCTGCGTAGTATACTGGTAAGACACTCGCCTGGCGTTCCACGAGCGCTTTATCATGGGTTCGTATCCTGGCCGGGGGAGGATTTACTGGGCGCAAATCCTTAACTGTAGCCTCTGTTTAACTCAACAGTAAAATGTGTACTTGGTTGTAACAACGATTCTTCGCGGCAGGGGATCGTATTCCAGGGACCTGCCCGAAACGCTACGCGTACTAGTGGCTGTACAAGAATGTAACAACTCTTGTATATATCTCAAATAAAGTCCACTGATACTGAATAAACACTAATCTTCATTTAACCTTCGAGGTCGGTTTAGAGTTTTGGTTGGATGGTCCATAAGACAAAATAAGACGGCCGTAGGGTCGGGGAGGTGGTCGGGGAGGTCGGGTAGGTCGGGGTGGTCGGGAAGGTGGTCGGAAAAGTCGGGGAGGTCGCCGACGTGTACACGACCCAACAGTCACATGACACAATCCACCATCACCATCTTTGAGGCCACCTCCACACCCTTCACTATAACACCCAAAATTGTCAAACTTAACAGAGTTTCAGCAGCAAAAATCTAATTTTACGTTTATTTATCGTCTTAAAATTTACCTGCACTCACTCACTCACTCACTCACTCACTCACTCACTCACTCACTCTCTTTCTCTCTCACTCACTCTCTCACCTGGCACAGGTGCATGTTAGGTAACACTGACCCTGCCATATGGAGCATGTGCAGAGGATCAAACCACTGGAAATATGTAAATATTACACCATTCCTTCCCCACCAACGATGGGGAACCCGTCCCCACCCTACCCCCCCCCCCCTCTCTCCCCAGCTCACGCCCCCCCCTCCCTCCACCTTCTCTCTCACGATCCCTCTCACTTTTCTAACTTGCTCTAACCCACCTTTTCTCTGCTCTTTATGTATTTTTTACATAATGTTGTGGATCACCACTGCTCTCCCCTCCCTCACCTCTCCCCTTAGTTATCCTTCAGCTTCCTCCACTCCCCTTATATTCCCCCTCTCTTCTCTCTTCTCTTCCTCTCTCCACACTTCTCCCCCCTCACATCCCATTACGCAGTCTCCCCTTATTCTTCTCCGCGCTCTCTTAAAGCCTTTATCCATCACCAGGTTCTTTATCTTTCGCTTTCCATGTGTCCTCCCCTCATTTGCCCTCTCTTTTCCCCTCACCTGACCTCTCTTCTTCCCCTCACCTACCCTCTCTTCTTCCCCTCACCTGACCTCTCTTCTTCCCCTCACCTACCCTCTCTTCTTCCCCTCACCTGACCTCTCTTCTTCCCCTCACCTGCCCTCTCTTCTTCCCCTCACCTACCCTCTCTTCTTCCCTCATCTGCTCTCTCTTCCCCTCACCTACCCTCTCTTCTTCCCTCATCTGCTCTCTCTTCTTCTCCTCACCTGCCCTCTCTTCTTCCCCTCACCTACCCTCTCTTCTTCCCTCATCTGCTCTCTCTTCTTCCCCTCACCTGCCCTCTCTTCTCCCCTCACCTGCCCTCTCTTCTTCCCTCACCTGCCCTCTCTTCTTCCCTCACCTGCCCTCTCTTCTCCCCTCACCTGCCCTTTCTTCTTCCCTCACCTGCCCTCTCTTCTCCCCTCACCTGCCCTCTCTTCTCCCCTCACCTGTCATCTCTTCTCCTCTCACCTGCCCTCTCTTCTTCCCCTCACCTGCCCTCTCTTCTCCCCTCACCTCCCCCCCCCAAGGTGCAGATGGCCGACCATCAACCTCCGAGTTATATGAAATAAAAACAAAACAAAAACCATAACATTTCAAGTTTTAAGAGTTGAGGGGAAGAGGTGAGGAGGGGGTTGGGTGGGGGTGGGGGTGGGGGAGGGGGGAGGGGGGTGGGGGAGGGGAGGGGGGAAAGGAACCTATCAGTGACTACAAGACCAAGCTCTATACCAGGGAGGGGGGTGGGGGAGGGGGTGGGGGAGGGGGTAGGGGAGGGGAGGGGGGAAAGGAACCTATCAGTGACTACAAGACCAAGCTCTATACCAGGGAGGGGGGTGGGGGAGGGGGTGGGGGAGGGGAGGGGGGAAAGGAACCTATCAGTGACTACAAGACCAAGCTCTATACCAGGGAGGGGGGTGGGGGAGGGGGTGGGGGAGGGGGTAGGGGAGGGGAGGGGGGAAAGGAACCTATCAGTGACTACAAGACCAAGCTCTATACCAGGGAGGGGGGTGGGGGAGGGGGTGGGGGAGGGGGTGGGGGAGGGGAGGGGGGAAAGGAACCTATCAGTGACTACAAGACCAAGCTCTATACCAGGGAGGGGGGTGGGGGAGGGGGTGGGGGGAGGGGGGTGGGGGAGGGGAGGGGGGAAAGGAACCTATCAGTGACTACAAGACCAAGCTCTATACCAGGGAGGGGGGTGGGGGAGGGGGTGGGGGAGGGGAGGGGGGAAAGGAACCTATCAGTGACTACAAGACCAAGCTCTATACCAGGGAGGGGGGTGGGGGAGGGGGTGGGGGAGGGGGTGGGGGAGGGGAGGGGGGAAAGGAACCTATCAGTGACTACAAGACCAAGCTCTATACCAGGGAGGGGGGTGGGGGAGGGGGGTGGGGGAGGGGAGGGGGGAAAGGAACCTATCAGTGACTACAAGACCAAGCTCTATACCAGGGAGGGGGGTGGGGGAGGGGGTGGGGGAGGGGGTGGGGGAGGGGAGGGGGGAAAGGAACCTATCAGTGACTACAAGACCAAGCTCTATACCAGGGAGGGGGGTGGGGGAGGGGGTGGGGGAGGGGAGGGGGGAAAGGAACCTATCAGTGACTACAAGACCAAGCTCTATACCAGGGAGGGGGGTGGGGGAGGGGTGGGGGAGGGGAGGGGGGAAAGGAACCTATCAGTGACTACAAGACCAAGCTCTATACCAGGGAGGGGGTGGGGGAGGGGGTGGGGGAGGGGGTGGGGGAGGGGAGGGGGGAAAGGAACCTATCAGTGACTACAAGACCAAGCTCTATACCAGGGAGGGGGGTGGGGGAGGGGGTGGGGGAGGGGAGGGGGGAAAGGAACCTATCAGTGACTACAAGACCAAGCTCTATACCAGGGAGGGGGGTGGGGGAGGGGGTGGGGGAGGGGAGGGGGGAAAGGAACCTATCAGTGACTACAAGACCAAGCTCTATACCAGGGAGGGGGGTGGGGGAGGGGGTGGGGGAGGGGAGGGGGGAAAGGAACCTATCAGTGACTACAAGACCAAGCTCTATACCAGGGAGGGGGGTGGGGGAGGGGGTGGGGGAGGGGGTGGGGAGGGGGGAAAGGAACCTATCAGTGACTACAAGACCAAGCTCTATACCAGGGAGGGGGGTGGGGGAGGGGGTGGGGGAGGGGGTGGGGGAGGGGAGGGGGGAAAGGAACCTATCAGTGACTACAAGACCAAGCTCTATACCAGCCTTGTTGTACTTGCTGCGTTTAACTATTCTGACGTTCCAGTTCTCTGTCAAGTGTATATCTTGAGGTTATCTTGAGATGATTTCGGGGCTTTTAGTGTCCCCGCGGCCCGGTCCTCGACCAGGCCTCCACCCCCAGGAAGCAGCCCGTGACAGCTGACTAACACCCAGGTACCTATTTTACTGCTAGGTAACAGGGGCATAGGGTGAAAGAAACTTTGCCCATTGTTTCTCGCCGGCGCCTGGGATCGAACCCAGGACCACAGGATCACAAGTCCCGTGTGCTGTCCGCTCGGCCGACCGGCTCCTGTGTAGCCATAAACTTGTGGACGGAGGTGGCTTCCACAACTTGTTCCTTCAGTGCCTCCCACCTGTTGACCACCAGTACAGGGTACAAGTATTTCCTTGTAGTTTCTTCGACTCGTTTGCGTTTCCAGCTTCCACTTATGCCTTCTCGTTCTACCTTCTCTCACTTTAAAGAGGCTGTCCTTATCCACCTTGTCAATTTCTCTTCAGTATCTTGAATGTTACGATCATATCCCCTCTGCTTCTTTTCTCATTCAGATTTGCGAGCTCCCTATAGCTCAGCTCTTTTAGTTTAGTGATACACAAGAGGGAGTAGTGTTGGGACCGGTAGAGGTGTTCAGGAAGAGGCCGGAAGGGGAACTGTTTATTAAGAGGGGAAAGCAAGTACTGAGCAAGAGGGGACCAGAGAAGTGTCACATGCATTGCCCTCACTTGATATAGAAAACGTTCAGTGGAAACATTAGAGAAAATGACATATGAGGGGAGACTACAAGAAATTTGTTATACAAACATGTATTACATATGTATCTAAATAATACTACAGGTACCTTGTAATATCAAGGTTCACTTTCCCCACGCAGTATAAGGTACACTACATGAGTACAGGTTGCTACCTAACTGTTGATTCCTGGGATCAACGTCGCCCCGGCCCGGTCTCTGAGCAGGCCTCATGGTTGGTGGTCTCATCAACTACGCTGCTGTACTCTGCTGCTCGCAGCCTGACTAATGAATCACAGCCTGGTGGATCAGGAGTTCTTTGTAGATGTTTATCAATTTCTCTTTTGAAGACGGTGAGAGGCCGGCCAGTTATGCCTCTTATGTGTAGCGGGAGTGTTGAAGACTCTTGTGCTCTTCATAGAGTTCATAGTACTTAATTGCACCTCTTCTTTTCAACGGAGCTATTTTTGCACTTCCTGTCATGCCTCCTGGTCTCATGTGGAGTAATTTCCGTGTTCACCTATGGAACCGGGACAGGTCTGGCGTGATATCAACCCCCAGGTATTTCTCTCTCTTTCTGATTCTTGAAGAATTTCATCTCCCAAATACCTTGTATCTGGCCTCCTGCTCCCTACATCTATCTTCATTACATTACATCTGCTTGGGTTAAACTCTAACAACCATTTGTTGGACCAAATGGTCCAACAAATGGTTTGTTGGACCCTCTAATATATTCCAAGTGTAAATTATTATGTGTGTCTCCCCTGCACTCAAGAGAATACAGGTTTCAAATTGTTAAGATTTCCCAATAATTTAAATGTTTTATTGAGTGGATTCAGGCGGTAAAAGATCATTGCGCGTTCTCCAGGTCAGCACTTTCACCAGCTGTGATTGGGGGCTGTTAGTGCGCAATAATATCCCTGGAAACACAAACCGCAACTGTCTCTATTTTCCGCTTGTTACAACTTGTAATAAAGTTGTTACATCTTGGCTTAACGTGTTTATGACGTATTAGAACGTTGTTACAACTTGCTATATTGATTGTTATAACTGGTTAGGAGGTGTTAAAACTTGTTCGAACGTTGTACCAACGTCGTAGTTTCGGTGTGTGTTTGGCGGGATTCCACTCTAGAGAGCACTACTGTCTTGAAAAGTATCATCGGTATGACGTCTGTGGTTTGAATGGTTCATGTTATCCAACCTGTCATTTTTCTTGTACAGGATGTAGTGATGAATACAGGTTGCTGTGGTGAGTACAAGCTGTTTTGATGAGTAGAAGGATGCTGTGATGTGATGAGACAGGATGTTGTGATGAGTACAGGCTGTTGAGATACGTTCATGTGATGGGTACATGATGCTGTAGTGAGTATAGGACTGTTGTACATGCTGTCATGAGTACAGGCTACAGTGAAGACTACAGCCCACTGTAACACCATCACATCCCAAACCTTGGAGAAGAAACAAGGACAAAAAGAGTGAGGGTATCCCCGTCATACACAGAACTCTCAGGGTCAGGCCTCACCAAGCCTTTACCCAACCCCTTACGAAACCTCTACATCATTCACCAATCATGGCGGCTTTGTGTATACCAACCAGCCGACAGTCGTAGTGCTTCAGAGCTCATAAACACGTTAATAAACACACACAGAGACCACCATGACTGAGAAAAGATGCACAGGTTTCGTAAGTGGCTCCTGGAGGAGCGGAGGTTACTAACCTTGACGACGGTGCCGACGGGGGTCTGGTGCACCTCCAGGAGCTGGTTGTCGGTGGCGTCGTGCGGGGAGGACTCGTCCATGCTGGCTAGGGGCGGGTCGCGGGACAGCAGGAGGCGCTCCTTCATCTCCCTCAGATACGGGTACTCGCTCCCTCCGCCGCCCTCTGGAACACACACACACAACCACTCAGCAACATGGTCGCCACTCTTGGGGGTCTCCTTAAGTGCTAACCTAGTTCCTAGTCATTCCCACCCACGCCCAGGCAACACCCACCCACTCCCAAGCAACACCCACCCACTCCCAGCAGGCAACACCCACCCACTCCCAGCAGGCAACACCCACCCACTCCCAGCAGGCAACACCCACCCACTCCCAGCAGGCAACACCCACCCACTCCCAGCAGGCAACACCCACCAACTCCCAGGCCACACCCACCCACTCCCAAGCATGGTTCTCTAGTACAGACTGAAATAAAAAGCTAAACTTTCAAGAAGAATTTAAGTGTATCGAAACATTAGTACACTTATGAGAGGATTAAACTTCGCTAATAGCAGTATAAGTGAAAAGTTCTCCCTTAGAGAGAGAGAGAGAGAGAGAGAGCGAGAGAGAGAGAGAGAGAGAGAGAGAGAGAGAGAGAGAGAGAGAGAGAGAGAGAGAGAGAGAGAGAGAGAGAGAGAGAGAGAGAGAGAGAGAGAGAGAGAGAGACAGACAGACAGACAGAGAGAGAGAGAGAGAGACAGAGACATTAAATATTATTTTTACTATATTATTGAATCAGCTTTATTGCATCGAGACATCTCCCTAACCAAGGTGGCTGCGAGGAAGTGACAAGAGGCAGGGGAAAGGAGAGAATAATTCGAGGTGATGGAGGAAACATGTGGAAGATGAGGATGGAGAGGAAAGGAAGGGATGGGGAAAGGGAAAGACGGAGAAAGCCAGGGCAAAGAGATAAAAAAGGATACAGTAGGAGGTAGAATTAGCAGCGGGTTGAAATTACGCTGGACGGAGCTAGACAGATGGAAGACGGGGGTGAAGGAGGAGGAGGAGGAAGATGGAGAGGTGCAGGATGTGGAGGGTGGAATGGTCTCTATCGCCCTTAAGACTAAGAGGGTTGAGGCAGACATTTGTTCATCCAGACGAGCATCAAGAGAGATGAGCTAAGTCACCCCTAAGTCTGACCTCGTACGTTTTCTTCGTACCTTGTTTACCCATTTTCTCTGGTGTTTGAACAAAGGAGCGGCGCAAATTTATTGCAGCATTATCTGTACCATTCCCATGCACTAATGCCCCTTTAAAAGTGGTGCATTAATATGCAGCCACACGGTTATTCCCGCATCTGTATACAAACGCTCCAGGGTATGAACGCAAATTACAAAATTCTTTATACATATGCGCACGCGCAAGATTAAATTTAAATTTTGCCCCGAGGGGCGAGTTTATTGGGCAGCGCCACTCATCTTGTGAGTGGACACACCGCCATAGCAGCATGTACAACACTCCCCAATAGGAAGAAAACCCGCGCAAGATGTCGCCGCGGGCAATGAGTTGTGACATCGTAACCCGCTTCGGAGCGTCTGTACCCCGCCGGTGTGAAAGCCGAGTGAGGTGATGGCTTCTCTTGGGACTTCACACAACGCCCAGGAAGTCCCAAGAGAAGCCATCGACGCTTCTGGGGGAGGCTGGGTTACTTAGTGACGATCACCATGGCAACGCTATGGGGTGGCTAGGTTGCCTGGCGACTGTAACCATGGCGACGCCCCGGGAAGCTGGGTTGCTTGGTGACGGTCACCATGACAACGTCAGGAGAGTAGCCACGCCCATGACTCCTCCAGCCGCATCTCTCCAACAGGATCACATAAGTTCAAGGCTCCTTGCGTGTCCCTGCACGTACCAGCGGAGTGTACGCCTGCTGGGTACGGTACGTCTGCTGGGTACGGTACGCCTGCTGGGCACTCTACGTCTGCTGGGTACGGTACGTCTGCTGGGCATGGTACGCCTGCTGGGCACGGTACGCCTGCTGGGCACGGTACGTCTGCTGGACACGGTACGCCTGCTGGGTACGATACGTCTGCTGGGCACGGTACGTCTGCTGGACACGGTACGCCTGCTGGGTACGATACGTCTGCTAGCCTAAGAAAACCCTGCTCTCATGGGGAACTATAGTATATATGGTATACTCAATATATGTACTGGGGGAGAAATCTTAATGGCCCCTATTTACACATCAATTAAGCCCTATTTGCACACCAATTAAGCCCCCCGGTCTTTCACCACAAATGTCCCTTAATTGCTTATTCATTAATATGTATTTACAAATTAAATACCGTCAACAATAACATTCAACTATTACAATTACAAATGCTTATTTAGTTATAATTTCATATTTCATTTCATAATCCTTGTGTGTGTGTGTGTGTGTGTGTGTGTGTGTGTGTGTGTGTGTGTGTGTGTGTGTGTGTGTGTGTGCGTGCGTGCGTGCGTGCGTACGTGCGTACGTGCGTGCGTGCGTGTGTGTGTGTGTGTGTGTGTGTGTGTGTGTGTGTGTGTGTGTGTGTGTGTGTGTGTGTGTGTTTGTGTTTGCGCGTGCGTGCGTTTGTAGAAAGAATATGTGAATCAATCCCCTCACTTTCCTCCTCTCTCCCGGTCCCTCCATTCACAACCCAGAGAGGTCTCTGTGGCTAACAGAAAATGGTGGTGACAATCTCTCACAGAAAACCTGGAAACTCACCATTTATGGGTACACACGCGCGATCCAGCGCCAAGCTCCATCGCTCACCTTAGACGGTACAGGCAAGCAACACAGAAATATCCAAAGGTAGGAAAAAGCAGCACGAGATGCTATATATAGTTGTAAAATGTCAACTAAGCTTCATTTCTGTATTTCCAAAATTCTCGTTCAGTTGTTAAACACCTACACTTCACACTGACCAACTCCAGTAATTCCACCTTCACTCTTCCCTCTATTCCTAACCCTTCTCACTCTCTTTGACACACACACTAGTACTCTCACATCCATGCACTCTCACACCCGTAAATACACGCACGCACGCACACGCACACACACAAGCCCTAACATGGGTAAGGAGTTACCTAACAGGCAGGAGCCAGAGTACACGTAACTGGCGAACAGTAACGAGTGGAGTACCTCAAGGATCGCTGCTGGGACAAGTTCTATTTCTAACATGCGTAAATTAACTATCTACAGGAGTCTAGTCTTATATGTCGATTTTTGCAGCTAGCCAATAACAACACAAGTCACCAATAAAAATGTTTGTTCTTTATTATATAATAAAACAGTCCATAAATACAAATAAAATCAAAGTTACCGGAGCAACACACGTGTACACAAACACCACATGAAACAGAGCGTGAAACCAATCCAATTCACAATGCAAGGAGAAAAACACTCGGCCCAGGGAACAATGTACAAACACGCCACAAATGTTACACCTAATCCAAACAAATGGAACATAAGAGCAGGGACGTAAATCACAGAACACCTTGAGGTTATCTTGACGTTATCTTGAGATGATTTCGGGGCTTTAGTGTCCCCGCGGCCCGGTCCTCGAGCAGGCCTCCACCCCCAAGAAGCAGCCCGTGACAGCTGACTAACACCCAGGTACCTATTTTACTGCTAGGTAACAGGGGCATAGGGTGAAAGAAACTTTGCCCATTGTTTCTCGCCGGCGCCCGGGATCGAACCCGGGACCACAGGATCACAAGTCCAGCGTATTGTCCGCTCGGCCGACCGGCTCCCTATCACCTACACCACACGACAGAATACATCTCAAGAAATAACATACACACATTCATAACTAATAACATTCAGGAATCTGTACACCAGTTGATTGACAGTTGAGAGGCGGGACCAAAGAGCCAAAGCTCAACCCCCGCAAGCACAACTAGGTCAGTACACACACAAGGGACCTCGACAAACGAAGGTCGTCACTACCTACAAATACAAGAAACATAATAATACAACAAGTCATAAGTTTAATAAATAATAAATACAAAATTTAATAAATTATTTAATAAATAATTTATAGTAATAGTATAGTAATTTAATAAATACAATTTAATAAATTAAATACAACTACCCCCATAACCAGCGCCCGGGCCCGGCTCAACGGGGAAACAAAGGGCTAAATACCAGACCTTAGACCAGACCTTAGACCAGACCTTAGACCAGACCTTAGACCAGACCTTAGACCAGACCTTAGACCAGACCTTAGACCCAAACAACCTTACACTTCCCGATAATCGGCTGCTGACAAAGCCTCAAGACCTTCTTAAGAAGACAGCATCCCCACCACCGCCGAGCGAGATGTTGTTGTTTAAGATTCAGCTACTAGGATCAAAAAGTTCCAGGTAGCACGGGCTATGGTGAGCCCGTAGGGGACTTACCCGGCACAGGAGCGGGGCTGTAACTGGGGCCGAGCGATTGATTGATCGATTGATGAAGATTAAGCCCCAAAAATTGGCACGGGCATGAATAGTCCGTAAGTGGTGGCCCTTTTGAGCCATTACCAGTATCAAGAGCTGATACTGGAGATCTGTGGAGGTGCGACTGCACAGATGTCTCCCGTCAGGGCCAAGCGAGAATCCGCCGCCCAATTATACCCCAACGATTCCTCAAACGAACTAAACCAGGTGACGGCCGGCATGCACACACACTTCACCACGGCCAGCCCAGACCCCTCCCAAGACTCCTGGGGCCAGATTCACGAAACAGTTACGCAAGTACTTACGAACGTGAACATCTTTTATCAATCTTTGACGGCTTGGGTTACATTTATTAACCAGTTTACAAGCATGAAAACTTGCCAATCAACTGTTGGTATTGTTATAAACAGCCTCCTGGTGCTTCGGAGTTCATTAACTGTTTAATAATTGTAAACAAAGCCGCCAAAGGTTGAGAAAAGATGGACAAGTTCCTAAGTGCTTGCGTAACTGCTTCGTGAATCTGGCCCCAGGTCAGCCCAACTCCCTGAGCCCATAATACAAGAGTTCCACGACTGATGACTGCCCCCCTCCCCCCCGGGGCCAGCTCAAAGCTGTGCACCACGTCCTGCACACCCACCACCCACAACCGAATCCACTGTAGCTATAAAAAAAAACAGTCGTATTATCCGCATACCACATACCCGCAGGTCAAACCCGTTGGGCAGCCTCGGGGAAGCGATCGAACCATAAGCCCGCAAAGCCCGAAACAACGGTTCCTGAAGAATAATATACCAACAACCATCATATATAATAGTATTATATTATATAATAAATCATATATAAATAATATAATATCAAATATTATAAAAATAATATAATAGAATAGGTCCACGGTTGTTCAACGTCCTCCCAGCAAGTATAAGAAATATTGCCGGAACAACCGTGGACATCTTCAAGATAAAACTAGATAGTTTTCTACGACTACGACGACGGACCGAAACGTCGTCGTCGTCCCTTCACCTTCTAGTGTGTGGTCTGGTCATCATACTTCAGCCACGTTTTTGTGACTCCTCGTCTGCACTTCAGAGATGGTTTGAGAAATGTTTTTTTTAGAACTGAACCGCAAAGCATGCAAAGTTATGAAGGTAGGGTAAGGAGATCCCGAAGGCAGTAGAGGATCAACTTGCTCTTACCCTCCACGTATCCACTTTCAAAGTATTTATTTCCTCTCCTCCCCATTTCTCCCTCGCTTGCCTACGCTACCCCACGGAGCTCTGGTGGGGCGTTTGGAGGCCTGGATACCTATCAACGGTATAGGTTAAGTAATAATTGTAATTAAGAAGCAATAAGATGCTTATCTTAACATACTAAGAAGGTTAGGTGAGGTCGGTGTTTTCTATGAAGCTTTTCAAGGAAAACTAAAATATTTACAATCAATTAGTATGTCACATATGCACTTATTAAATAAGCTAATATTGACTATAAGCAAGTGCGAGAACGGGTTGAAGCAACCTACCTAACCTATTGAGGCCGAGGCATAGAAAACGTTAATATTACAGTGCTGTCATTTTCACATATACAATGCATTTTTAACGAAGTGGCAGAGTGAAAATGCAACTTATTGGGTGAGGGGGGGGGGGGACGGGTTGAATGCACAGGGCCAAGGGCCAGATGGCACTTACGGGGGGCCAGACACCCCAATTGTCGACGGTGCCACTTCGGTCGTTCATTTCAGTTCAGATCAATACCTACCACTCGTCTTCCTCCCACCACACCTGGCGTATACACCTGCCTGTTGACTACCTGCTATTGGTTCCGAGAATCAGTGTCCCCCGTGGCCCGGTCTCTGACCAGGTCTCCTATGTGGTGGTCCGCTCAACCAGGCTGTTAGACGCTGTTGCTTATAGTCTGGCGTATGAATCACAGCCCGGTGGATCAGGTGTTCTTTTCAGGTGTTCATAACGTTCTCTTTTAAACACCGTGAGGGGCCGGCCAGTTATGCCCCTAAGCTGACAGAACTGTCTCTAAGAACACCTATGTCACTCTGCTCTTCCACAGGGCATCCTTCCACATCCTGCCAGGCCTCCTGGTCTCATGGGCAGTTATTTCTGTGAGCAGATTTGGACCCTGTGGCTCTAATATTTTCCAAGTGTAAATTATTATGTCTCTCGCTTGCGATCTACAGAATTCAGTTTGAAAAATTTTAAAGTTCCCCTCTTAATTCAGATAGTTTATTGAATAGAACTGGGGAGTAAAGTTCCTTTGCACGTTCTCCAGGTCAACAATTTCCACAGCTGTAAATGGGGCTGTTAGTGTGTCACTATATCCCACCCTAAAGAGCCCTAGTGTCTTGAAAAGTGTTATGAATGGTCTTCTCGTGTTAGAAAAGTGGTTCTTATCCACCCTGTTATTTTTCTGGCAGTTGTGACAGCAACTTTATTGTGTTATTTGAAAGTAAGGTCTTGCAAAATGATTACTGGAATATCTCTATGGCAGAGGTGAGAATTCTTTTTGTCATACGAAAACCCTATTTTAATTGGGGAAGATTAATAATGTTGCAAATCGTATTATGCATTGTGTAACAATAAGAAAATGTATAGAGGGAAATTAAAAAAACATAGAGGGAGAGAGAGAAAGAGAGAGAGAGTGGAGGAGGAGAGTAAGGTGAAAGGAAAATTGTAAAAGAGAGACTAAAGAAGAGAGAAAATAGGGAGAGAGAAAAGAGAAAATATAAAATACTCTAGAGAGCAGTAAACTGTTCCAAATAGCAGGGAACTGTTCGAAATAACATTAAACTGTTCCAAATAGCAGGGAACTGTTCGAAATAACATTAAACTGTTCCAAATAGCAGGGAACTGTTCGAAATAACATTAAACTGTTCCAAATAACAGGGAACTGTTCGAAATAACATTAAACTGTTCCAAATAGCAGGGAACTGTTCGAAATAACATTAAACTGTTCCAAATAGCAGGGAACTGTTCGAAATAACATTAAACTGTTCCAAACAGCAGGGAACTGTTCGAAATAACATTAAACTGTTCCAAATAGCAGGGAACTGTTCGAAATATCATGAAACTGTTCCAAATAGCATGACACACATTATTAGTAAACACGCAACTATTGCAAGTGGTCAAGTGTTGCTCGTAGTAGTTACAAGTAGTTCACCACTTTACCTGTTTAGCAATACTCAGTTCGTGGTAACAAAGCCATCGTCGCGTGGGCGGCGGCGAGGAGCCTGGCACTAACCTCCTTCACTGCTAGTACGAAACTGACACTAACTTTCACTCACACAACCACTCCCCCTCTCTCTGAGTGCACTCAATACATCCTTCCCTGCCACCCATCACTCTCAGTGAGTGACCATCATATCCTGCACACACACACACACACACACACACACACACACACACACACACACACACACACACACACACATCCTGCACTCATCCTTCACCACACACTAACACACATCCTGCACACACACACACACACACACACACACACACACACACACACACACACACACACACACACACAAACACACACACAGGGGGCCTGGAAGCCTGGTGGATAGTGCACAGTACTCGTAATTCTGTGGCGCGGGTTCGATTCCCGCACCAGGCAGAAACAAATGGGCAAAGTTCCTTTCACCCTGAATGCCCCTGTTACCTAGCAGTAAATAGGTACCTGGGAGTTAGTCAGCTGTCACGGGCTGCTTCCTGGTGTGTGTGTACTCACCTATATGTACTCACCTATATGTGCTTGCAGGATCAAGCATTGACTCTTGGATCCCGCCTTTCTAGCTATCGGTTGTTTACAGCAATGACTCCTGTCCCATTTCCCTATCATACCTAGTTTTAAAAGTATGAATAGTATTTGCTTAAACAACCTATTCCCCAAGTGCATTCCATTTTTCTACTACTCTCACGCTAAAAGAAAACTTCCTAACATCTCTGTGACTCATCTGAGTTTCCAGTTTCCACCCATGTCCCCTCGTTCTGTTATTATTACGTGTGAACATTTCATCTATTTCCACTTTGTCAATTCCCCTGAGTATTTTATATGTCCCTATCATATCTCCTCTCTCCCTTCTTTTCTCTAGTGTCGTAAGGTTCAGTTCCTTCAGCCGCTCTTCATATCCCATCCCTCGTAACTCTGGGACAAGCCTCGTCGCAAACCTCTGAACCTTCTCCAGTTTCTTTATGTGTTTCTTCAGGTGGGGGCTCCATGATGGCGCGGCATACTCTAAGACGGGTCTCACGTAGGCAGTGTAAAGCGCCCTAAAAGCTTCCTCATTTAGGTTTCTGAATGAAGTTCTAATTTTCGCCAGTGTAGAGTACGCTGCTGTCGTTATCCTATTTATATGTGCCTCAGGAGTTAGATTAGGTGTCACATCCACTCCCAGGTCTCTTTCTCGAATCGTTACAGGTAGGCTGTTCCCCTTCATTGTGTACTGTCCCTTTGGTCTCCTGTCACCTGATCCCATTTCCATAACTTTACATTTACTGGTGTTAAACTCCAGTAGCCATTTCCCTGACCATCTCTGCAGCCTGTTTAAGTCCTCTTGGAGGATCCTACAATCCTCGTCTGTCACAACTCTTCTCATTAATTTTGCGTCATCTGCAAACATTGACACACACACATTGTGTGTGTGTGTGTGTGTGTGTGTGTGTGTGTGTGTGTGTGTGTGTGTGTGTGTGTGTGTGTGTGTGTGTGTGTGTGTGTGTGTGTGTGGTGTGGGGAAGGAAAAAGTAGTTAGTAAACAGTTACTTGACAGTTGAGAGGCGGGCGGAAAGAGCAGAGCTCAACCCCCGCCAACACAGCTGGGTGTGTACACAGGTACACACAGGATGGAGGCACTTATGGTTGGCACTACAGTGCCACCCATGTGTCCGCCACAACCACGAAGCAGACGCGCTCACAAATGCTCACACGCGCACAACAAACAAATCACGGTATACTTAACTTACTGAGTCGGTGTTCAATCCCCCGACCGTGCAAGTGGTTGGGCACCATTCCTACCCCGGACTCAGCGAGTAACAGTCAACATATAAAATCGAGTCCAAGCACAGTTAAAAGCTCTGTACCTCAGGGTGCAGTCCTTGCTCCGCTGCTTTTCCTTATTCTCGTATCAGATAAAGACAAAAACACAAGTTACAGCTTCGTATCATCCTTTGCAGACGACACAAAAATCAGTATGAAAATTACCTCTGCTGAAGACATTGAAAAACTTCAAGCTGATATTATTACAGTTTTCGACTGGGCATCAGAAAATAACATGATGTTTAACAGTGATAAATTTCAGGTACTCAGGTACGGTAAAAATGAGGACCTTAAACATAATACAGAGTACAAAACACAATCAAATGTGCCCATAGTCGGAAAACAGCATGTAAAGGATTTGGGAATAATGATGTCTGACGACCTAACGTTTAGGGAGCATAACCAAGCAAATATTGCGTCAGCCAGAAAAATGATAGCATGGATTACGAGAACTTTCAAATCCAGGGATCCCATCACGATGGTTGTACTCTTCAAGTCACTTGTGTTGTCCCGTCTTGAGTACTGCTCAGTACTCACTCTCCCCTTCAGAGCAGGAGAGATTGCTGAAATAGAGGGAATACAGAGAACATATACGGCACGCATAGACGCGATAAAGCACCTAAATTATTGGGACCATCTCAAAGCTCTCCAAATGTACTCACTAGAAAGGAGACGAGAGAGATACCAAATAATATACACATGGAAAATACTGGAGGGCCAGGTCCAAAATCTGCACAGTAAAATAACGTACTGGAGTGAACGATATGGAAGAAAATGCAGAATAGAACCAGTGAAGAACAGAGGTGCCATAGGCACAATCAGAGAACACTATATAAACATCAAAGGTCCACGGTTGTTCAACATCCTCCCAGCGAGCATAAGAAATATTGCCGGAACAACCGTGGACATCTTCAAGAGGAAACTAGATTGTTTCCTCCAAGGAGTGCCGGACCAACCGGGCTGTGGTGGGTATGTGGGCCTGCGGGCCGCTCCAAGCAACAGCCTGGTGGACCAAACTCTAAGAAGTCAATCTTGGCCTCGGGCCGGGCTTGGGGAGTAGAAGAACTCCCAGAACCCCATCAACCAGGTACCAACCAAACACCCCCCCCTCCCCCCCCCCCCCCCGCCGTCTCACCCCAAATCCTTATCCTGACCCATTCCCAGTGCTATATAGTTGTAATCGACAGGAATCGACGTCCTGTCGATTTAGCATGATCCCAGGTTGTATGACTTTTAACAAGTCAGGGTGGTACAGTGGTAGAATTAGTGACTGGAGTGCCTTGGTCGCGGGTTCGAGTCACCTCACAACTCCACTTGATTTTCTCGTTGATATAAACCCCGTTAGTGTGATTTCATTGTGTTTAAGAATAAGAAGATGAGGAAGATAATAATGTTATTAGTATTAATATATGACAACACAGTGATGAGAGCGACAACAAAGGGCCAACTATCCGGCTCTCATCACCTACGGACCAACTGGCCTGACATTGTGGTGCCTGCCCCTCTCTCATAACATGATGAGAGAAAGGGGAGAGCGGGAGGAGAGGTCTGACCCATCGGGGAGGGGAGGGGGGGGGGGTTGTACCCTAACACCCACTGGACCTACTCCACCACAGGTGCCATCCGGTCACCTGTGGTGGAGTGCAGGACACTGTTAAGTATAAGACTGATCTTGCCACCTTTTCTCGACTCCTCTCACTTCACCGTTTCAACAAATCGAGTGGAATAGTCCAGCGGTGCATATGGTCGCAACCCGTCCTCTTAAAAATAACGTCACTTTTTGCTCGTATGCGCGCTATGGCCAAATTTGGACGTAATTTGAAATGAAATCAACTCACAAAAGTGACGTACTGTTCCGTTTTCTGTTTGAGTCGTCCGGCCTACGCGGACAGGTTAGGAGAGGAAACTTTTAATTATCGTTTTTCATAACGTTTTGAAACTTGATGAGACTTTCCTGCCCACCTAACCTACCAGAGGACCCTTAACTTACTGTTCTTGAAAAGAAAATCCCAAATTTATTTTCATTTTTTTTTCATTTTCAAATTACGTCCATTTTCGGCCATATGGGCAAACGGCCAAAAGCGACGTTATTTTTAAGAGGACAGATTGGGTTGTCTGTACACTCCGGGGGGAAGGGAGGTGAAGGCCGCTACACTTGGGCGTCTGTGTACCCCTGGTACACAGAAGGTGTACACAAGTGATGTCATCTATGAAAGTTCCATCTCCCTTGCTCAGGGGCCCAATACTAAATGTACTTTTTGTTTTCAATTTTACATAGTAGAAAAAGTATTTTAGATTCTCCTCTATCTAACTGAAAGTTTTTACTCTGCCTACCCTGGATTTTATATAATTGTAGCTTTGGCTCAATCGTTCCTGTTTCTCTACATAGCCATCCTTGTAGTTCTTGAGATGGGACTCTCAAGATGTCCAGTTCTTGGACATGTTGATGTCCAAGAGATGGGGCCAGAATACCCCCGTTGAAGAGCAGAAGTGCAACAGGTACTCTGAGAGAGAACTTCATCAACATCAGAGGGTCCGAGACTGTTCAACACTCCCTCTTACACATAATGAGTATAATTGGACGACCTCTTACAGCGTTTAAAAGGGTATTTATTAAACACCTTCACAGGATACTGATCAACCAGGCTGTGCGAGCAGCTGTCTTGAACCAGGAGGCCTGGTCAGAGACTGGGCTGTGAGGACGTTCATCATCGGAATCACCGAAAGGTAATTGAAAGATTTTACCCTTGTTAGGTCTCATTTAAATTATGCATTTGAGATTTGGTCTCTTACTGTAGAATCGATATAACTTCACTTAAACTCGTGCAAAGAGTGGCAAAATTAATCCTAGGAATTAAAAACTTTCCTTAAGAAGATAAGAATTAAAAAGCTTAAATTACAATCTCTTAATTAAGACCAGGAGCAAGATACCCGTTGAGGGCTTCCCGTTGAAGGCATCCCGTTGAGGGCATCCCGTTGAGGGCATCCCGTTGAGGGCATCCCGTTGAGGGCATCCCGTTGAGGGCATCCCGTTGAGGGCATCCCGTTGAGGGCATCCCGTTGAGGGCATCCCGTTGAGGGCATCCCGTTGAGGGCATCCCGTTGCGGCAGCTACCAACGGCCTGTTAGAGGCGGTGTGGTGGTGGGTGGCTGTGACTCTCTTGTTAGTGTCATTACCAGCGTATAGTGCTATACCACCTCCTCTCTCACTCCGTACCTTGGCTGCTGGAAGTGACCAATAACAGGCCGGAATAACAGTGAAGAAT
Organism: Procambarus clarkii; assembly: GCF_040958095.1. Lineage (NCBI taxonomy): Eukaryota > Metazoa > Arthropoda > Malacostraca > Decapoda > Cambaridae > Procambarus > Procambarus clarkii. Next base: position 29,192,964 of record NC_091181.1, read on the forward strand.
CTGAAGATCTGATCCACCAATGCTGATGTGATACAAAATAATGCGGATGAACTAATGTAAAGCACTTGGGGTAAAAAAAAAAAATGTCCTCGCACCCCATCCACTATTCCCACCCCCCAACACCCTCCCCCTCCCACCATCCCCACCCCCAACACCCTCCCCTCCCACCATCCCCACCCCCCAACACCCCCCCTTCCCACCATTCCCCACCCCCAACACCCTCCCCTCCCACCATCCCCACCCCCCAACACCCTCCCCTCCCACTATCCCCACCCCCAACACCCTCCCCTCCCACCCTCCCCACCCCCAACACCCTCCCCTCCCACCCTCCCCACCCCCAACACCCTCCCCTCCCCCCCCTCCCCACCCCCAACACCCCCCCTCCCACCATTCCCCACCCCCAACACCCTCCCCTCCCACCATCCCCACCCCCCAACACCCTCCCTTCCAACCATCCCCACTCCCACCTCCCCCAGCCCCGCATCTGCCTCCCACCGCTGTGGGTGGATCTGGGGAACTGTTGCAGTCTTTGTGGTTTGTAGGCAAGAAGAGAGTTATCATTGTGAAGGACGGAGCTGAAGAGTTATGGCCTACAGTTGTGAGCACTAGAGATGATGCAATGTTGCACGGTGACCTTTTACACGGATGCCAGTCACAGTGCTCCCTGTATGTGCTCACAGTGCTCCCATTATGTGCTCGCAGTGCTCCCTGTATATGCTCACAGTGCTCCCTGTTTGTGCTCACAGTGCTCCCTGTATGTGCTCACAGTGCTCCCTGTATGTGCTCACAGTGCTCCCTGTATGTGCTCACAGTGCTCCCTGTATGTGCTCACAGTGCTCCCATTATGTGCTCGCAGTGCTCCCTGTATGTGCTCACAGTGCTCCCTGTATGTGTTCACAGTGCTCCCTGTATGTGTTCACAGTGCTCCCTGTATGTGCTCACAGTGCTCCCTGTATGTGTTCACAGTGCTCACAGTGCTCCCTGTATGTGCTCACAGTGCTCCCTGTATGTGTTCACAGTGCTCCCTGTATGTGCTCACAGTGCTTCCTGTATGTGCTCACAGTGCTCCCTGTATGTGCTCACAGTGCTCCCTGTATGTGCTCACAGTGTTCCCTGTATGTGCTCACAGTGTTCCCTGTATGTGCTCACAGTGCTCCCTGTATGTGCTCACAGTGTTCCCTGTATGTGCTCACAGTGCTCCCTGTATGTGCTCACAGTGTTCCCTGTATGTGCTCACAGTGCTCCCTGTATGTGCTCACAGTGCTCCCTGTATGTGCTCACAGTGCTCCCTGTATGTGCTCACAGTGCTCCCTGTATGTGCTCACAGTGCTCCCTGTATGTGCTCACAGTGCTCCCTGTATGTGCTCACAGTGCTCCCTGTATGTGCTCACAGTGCTCCCTGTATGTGCTCACAGTGCTCCCTGTATGTGCTCACAGTGCTCCCTGTATGTGCTCACAGTGCTCCCTGTATGTGCTCACAGTGCTCCCTGTATACAACACCACGTGGAGGCTGCCTGACGAAGGGTCACCCTGGCAGAGGTGCCACAAGGCACCCCCAAACTAGTAAAGCAGCCTGGCACTCCCCTGGCCCTGAAGCCTCGTTAAGCCGACACACTCTGAATGAGAGTGCCACAATGACAGACCCTTTGGCACTATGCTTGGTCATTCACTTACACAATCTCTGACTGGCGATTTCAGTAATATAGGGACAAGGAGGCAAATTGGTACAAGTGACCTTAATCACTTGTTTGACTACAATCTCACAGAACGACCTAATTGAACACAACTCTATAAACATGTACACACAAAATCCCGACATAAACAAAAACAACAAAAATATTGACCAAAACATATAGTACATTGTTGACCAGACCACACACTAGAAAGTGAAGGGACGACGACGTTTCGGTCCGTCTTGGACCAATTCTCAAGTCTCAATAGTACACTGAGAAAGTACAAAATACAGTATCATGAAAGTCGTGACCCCCAACGGCAGACGCAGCATCACCCAGGCGACAACAACAACAACAAGAACAACAAGAACAAGAACAACAATAACTAGTGTTCTGGAACACAGCGTAATATTTAGCGCGCACACGATAACCACCACTATCAACACTGCTACCACCACCACCACCACCACCACCACCACTCCCACGCAGCACTTGTCAACCACCACCACCACCACAACCCACTACTACCAACTCCACCACCATGTCCACCACTTGTCTACTACACCCACCACTCACTACCACCACCTCTACCACCACCACCCCGGACACCTTAGCTATCACAGCCGCCGCTACCAACACTACCACCACCAACAGCATTATAGGTAGGGTACCTTCATCACCACCACCACCACCACCACAACCACCATTACCTGTTGCCAGTTCCGTGAATAGTTCTCCTCGTGACCAACCTGGGGTTAGTTAGGCTTGCCCTGTGATAACTTGATCTGAAAGACTGTTGCTTCTAGCGACCCGCCGACCGACACATCCACTAATACCCTAATGACCCGGAGCGTCCTGCACGAACCTGACCAACTACCCCTTGAAAACCTCCACTGGTATTCCGGCAATAGTTATCATGTTTCTTGTGAGGAAACTGAAACGCCGGGGGCACCTCTGATTGTCCTCTGATTGTCCTCTGATTGTCCCTCTGGAGCAATCAGAGGACACTACTCTTCACCTGGTCTATTTTCCTCACTCTACTCCTCACTTGTCTATTCTCTTCACTTGTCTATTCTGCATTTCTTACAATCTCTTGTGCTCAAGTACAATACTTTACTGGGCATATCTGGAACCTGGTCTACCTTGTATATATATTACAGGATGTGGTGCTCGCTCTCTGTCTCTTTCGTACGGGAGTACGGGTGGTAGGAGACTTTCGTACGGGAGTACGGGTGGTAGGAGACTTTCGTACGGGAGTACGGGTGGTAGGAGACTTTCGTACGGGAGTACGGGTGGTAGGAGACTTTCGTACGGGAGTACGGGTGGTAGGAGACTTTCGTACGGGAGTACGGGTGGTAGGAGACTTTCGTACGGGAGGTAGGAGACTTTCGTACGGGAGTACTGGGTGGTAGGAGACTTTCGTACGGGAGTACGGGTGGTAGGAGACTTTCGTACGGGAGTACGGGTGGTAGGAGACTTTCGTACGGGAGTACGGGTGGTAGGAGACTTTCGTACGGGAGTACGGGTGGTAGGAGACTTTCGTACGGGAGTACGGGTGGTAGGAGACTTTCGTACGGGAGTACGGGTGGTAGGAGACTTTCGTACGGGAGTACGGGTGGTAGGAGACTTTCGTACGGGAGTACGGGTGGTAGGAGACTTTCGTACGGGAGTACGGGTGGTAGGGGACCTCCGTACGGGAGTTCGGGTGGTAGGAGACTTTCGTACGGGAGTACTGGGTGGTAGGAGACTTTCGTACGGGAGTACTGGGTGGTAGGAGACTTTCGTACGGGAGTACTGGGTGGTAGGAGACTTTCGTACGGGAGTACTGGGTGGTAGGAGACTTTCGTACGGGAGTACGGGTGGTAGGAGACTTTCGTACGGGAGTACGGGTGGTAGGAGACTTTCGTACGGGAGTACGGGTGGTAGGAGACCTTCGTACGGAAGTTCGGGTGGTAGGAGACCTTCGTACGGAAGTTCGGGTGGTAGGAGACCTTCGTACGGAAGTTCGGGTGGTAGGAGACCTCCGTACGGGAGTTCGGGTGGTAGGAGACTTTCGTACGGGAGTACGGGTGGTAGGAGACCTCCGTACGGGAGTTCGGGTGGTAGGAGACTTTCGTACGGGAGTACGGGTGGTAGGAGACTGCGGTTGATGATGTCATAGACATAAACATATATTTGTTTATTACGGCCAAAGTACGATAGGTCGAATAATTCAGACAATTTTGTGGACATCAGTGCGTAATGTTTTATCTATTAATACAAAATTGTTTGAATTTTCGTTTTTAACACGTTTTCAAGTTCATGGTGGTCTGAGATTCAACAGGCCAGGGATCCCAGGGATCCTTCTGGCATTGTGCCATGCTGTACTCCTGTGATTTGTGCTCACCCCAACCTGACCAATCTTAGGCAGGTACTCAATACTAATTCCTGGGAAAAATTAGGTGAGGCTCACCTCAGGCGTCTGGCCTCGAACCTCCAATCTCTTTCAGACAAAGAGACAGACATTGTCATTTATAGATCAAATAATATAATCGAAGTGATACCTCTCTCGTTTTCTTCTCAAAGAATACATTTTTGGTGCATTGAAATGGTTCTAGTAATTGAGGACATCTACTGTGTCTGTGCGCAAATATATGTTCTCTATATTTCTTCTATTTCGGTGTTTTTTCTGGATTTTTTTTTTTTGGGGGGGGCTAAGATCTTGCTAATCTTTTTCGCATTGAAATTTTACAATTTCAACATTATACAGGTTATTTAAAGTCGACAATGATATTACCTGGGCCCAGAACCGTATATTTGTCACCACTGACAAATTGATTGAATCTGTCAAAATTTCTTCCCATATAATCTCAGATACATGTGGAAGAACACCATAGGATTTTACATTTGCCTATCCTATCATCATTACTTCGTCGCCTAATTGAATATTGCTTTCTTTACGCCTTTCTTAACATTTGTTGTTAGTTTGAGGGCGTGTGGCACCCGACTCTAAGAGGCAAGGGTCACCCAGAAGATGAGGAAGACATGCGGTTAAGCTATGAGCAGAGAGCTACAGTAGTCTAGCGATAGTCAGAGCTTGAGGACGGGCAGGTATTCACCACCCACTACACACCTTCCTACCTACCAGCCCTACACACCACCACTACCCACCACACACGGCCCCTGAGGACCACTACACACCTTCCTCTCTACCAGCTCTACACACCACCACTACCCAAGACACACAGCCCCTGAGGACCACTACACACCTTCCTCTCTACCAGCCCTACACACCACCACTACCCACCACACACGGCCCCTGAGGACCACTACACACCTTCCTACCTACCAGCCCTACACACCACCACTACCCACCACACACGGCCCCTGAGGACCACTACACACCTTCCTACCTACCAGCCCTACACACCACCACTACCCACCACACACGGCCCCTGAGGACCACTACACACCTTCCTACCTACCAGCCCTACACACCACCACTACCCACCACACACGGCCCCTGAGGACCACTACACACCTTCCTACCTACCAGCCCTACACACCACCACTACCCACCACACACGGCCCCTGAGGACCACTACACACCTTCCTCTCTACCAGCTCTACACACCACCACTACCCACCACACACGGCCCCTGAGGACCACTACACACCTTCCTACCTACCAGCCCTACACACCACCACTACCCACCACACACGGCCCCTGAGGACCACTACACACCTTCCTACCTACCAGCTCTACACACCACCACTACCCACCACACACGGCCCCTGAGGACCACTACACACCTTCCTCTCTACCAGCTCTACACACCACCACTACCCACCACACACATCCCCTGAGGACCACTACACACCTTCCTACCTACCAGCCCTACACACCACCACTACCCACCACACACAGCCCCTGAGGACCACTACACACCTTCCTCTCTACCAGCTCTACACACCACCACTACCCACCACACACATCCCCTGAGGACCACTACACACCTTCCTACCTACCAGCCCTACACACCACCACTACCCACCACACACAGCCCCTGAGGACCACTACACACCTTCCTACCTACCAGCCCTACACACCACCACTACCCACCACACACAGCCCCTGAGGACCACTACACACCTTCCTCTCTACCAGCTCTACACACCACCACTACCCACCACACACGGCCCCTGAGGACCACTACACACCTTCCTACCTACCAGCCCTACACACCACCACTACCCACCACACACAGCCCCTGAGGACCACTACACACCTTCCTACCTACCAGCTCTACACACCACCACTACCCACCACACACATCCCCTGAGGACCACTACACACCTTCCTACCTACCAGCCCTACACACCACACACATCCCCTGAGGACCACTACACACCTTCCTACCTACCAGCTCTACACACCACCACTACCCACCACACACATCCCCTGAGGACCACTACACACCTTCCTACCTACCAGCCCTACACACCACCACTACCCACCACACACATCCCCTGAGGACCACTACACACCTTCCTCTCTACCAGCTCTACACACCACCACTACCCACCACACACGGCCCCTGAGGACCACTACACACCTTCCTCTCTACCAGCTCTACACACCACCACTACCCACCACACACGGCCCCTGAGGACCACTACACACCTTCCTCTCTACCAGCTCTACACACCACCACTACCCACCACACACGGCCCCTGAGGACCACTACACACCTTCCTACCTACCAGCCCTACACACCACCACTACCCACCACACACAGCCCCTGAGGACCACTACACACCTTCCTACCTACCAGCCCTACACACCACCACTACCCACCACACACGGCCCCTGAGGACCACTACACACCTTCCTACCTACCAGCCCTACACACCACCACTACCCACCACACACATCCCCTGAGGACCACTACACACCTTCCTCTCTACCAGCTCTACACACCACCACTACCCACCACACACGGCCCCTGAGGACCACTACACACCTTCCTCTCTACCAGCTCTACACACCACCACTACCCACCACACACGGCCCCTGAGGACCACTACACACCTTCCTCTCTACCAGCTCTACACACCACCACTACCCACCACACACGGCCCCTGAGGACCACTACACACCTTCCTACCTACCAGCCCTACACACCACCACTACCCACCACACACGGCCCCTGAGGACCACTACACACCTTCCTCTCTACCAGCTCTACACACCACCACTACCCACCACACACGGCCCCTGAGGACCACTACACACCTTCCTCTCTACCAGCTCTACACACCACCACTACCCACCACACATGGCCCCTGAGGACCACTACACACCTTCCTACCTACCAGCTCTACACACCACCACTACCCACCACACACGGCCCCTGAGGACCACTACACACCACCACTACCCACCACACACGGCCCCTGAGGACCACTACACACCTTCCTACCTACCAGCCCTACACACCACCACTACCCACCACACACGGCCCCTGAGGACCACTACACACCTTCCTACCTACCAGCCCTACACACCACCACTACCCACCACACACAGCCCCTGAGGACCACTACACACCTTCCTACCTACCAGCCCTACACACCACCACTACCCACCACACACAGCCCCTGAGGACCACTACACACCTTCCTACCTACCAGCCCTACACACCACCACTACCCACCACACACCACAAACAACAACAACACCCTCAGGACCAATAATCACACACGGGGCCCAACCGTCTTGGTGCCGCCAGCACACTAGTCCTGTGGTATTTAGAGCAGCTCAGCCTCGATAACTCAGCAGGCGCGAGAAGGCCAGGGAATGCACTCAGGGCAGAATACACAGATCAATACTGGTGATGGATAGCTCCCTGTACACTCCCGCATGCACTCGCGCGCCTCAAACACACCAACATAGACGTACACCCCCACACAGTCTAGGCACGCTCACCCCCCCCCCACACCAAGAAACACATACACCCCCACACACCAACATACTCCCCCTCACACAATCTGAGCACAGTATACATAGAAGATACTGGAAGGCCAGGTACTGTTATACACAGTAAAACAACAACATACCGGAGCGAACGATAGTACATAATCTTGAAGTACAAAGACACCAGTACGCGGCCAGGGTGTGTACTGTGCACCGCCGAGCACCTCCCCCGTGCTTGTCCGGCCCTACCCCCCCCCCCTCATGACACTGGGGGTTGAGAGTGAGTGTATGAGAATGGGTGCTAGGGGAGTAGGTGAGTGTATTAGTGTGTGTGTGTGTGTGTGTGTGTGTGTGTGTGTGTGTGTGTGTGTGTGTGTGTGTGTGTGTGTGTGTGTGTGTGTGTGTGTGTGTGTGTGTGTGTGTGTGTGCTCACCTAGTTGTACTCACCTAGTTGTGTTTGCGGGGGTTGAGCTCTGGCTCTTTGGTCCCGCCTCTCAACCGTCAATCAACAGGTGTACAGGTTCCTGAGCCTATTGGGCTCTATCATATCTACACTTGAAACTGTGTATGGAGTCAGCCTCCACCACATCACTTCCTAATGCATTCCATTTGTCAACCACTCTGACACTAAAAAAGTTCTTTCTAATATCTCTGTGGCTCATTTGGGCACTCAGTTTCCACCTGTGTCCCCTTGTGCGTGTGCCCCTTGTGTTAAATAGCCTGTCTTTATCAACCCTGTCGATTCCCTTGAGAATGTTGAATGTGGTGATCATGTCCCCCCTAACTCTTCTGTCTTCCAAAGACAGAAGTGTGTGTGTGTGTGTACTCACCTATTTGTGTCTGCAGGATCGAGCATTGACTCTTGGATCCCGCTTTTCGAGCATCGGATGTTTACAGCAATGACTCCGGTCCTATTTCCCTATCATACCTAGCTTGCAGGAGGTTGAGCATCGGCTCTTTGGTCCCGCCTCTCTACTGTCAATGAACTGGTTCTCACCTAGTTGTGCTTGCGGAGGTTAAACTTCAACTCTTTGGTTCCGCCTCTCAACTGTCAATCAGCTGGTGTACAGGTTTCTCAGTCTATTAGGCTCTATCATATCTACATTTCAAACTGTGTATGAAGTCTCCCTCCACCACATCACTTCCTAATGCATTCCATTCATACTCTGACACTGAAAAAATCCTTCTAATGTCTGTGGCTCATTTGGGTACTCAGTTTCCACCTGTGTCCCTCTTGTTGAAGTGCCACCCGTGTTCAATAATATGTTTTTATCTACCCTGTCAATTCCCTGACAATTTTGGATGTGGTAATCATGTCTCACCTAACTCTTTTGTCTTCCAGCGACATAAGGTGCAATTCAGGCAACCTTTTCTCGTATCCCATACCACTTAGTTCTGGGACTAGTCTAGAGCATACCTTTGAACTTTCTCCAACTTCGTCTCATGCTTGACAGGGTATGGATTTCATGCTGGAGCCGCATATTCCAGGATTGGTCTGACAGACCAACCGGGGTGTAGTGGATAAGTGGGCCTGCGGGCCACTGCAAGCAACAGCCTGTTGAATCAAGCTCTCAAAAGTCGAGCCTTTCTACTCAGGTGGAAACTGAGTACTCAAATAAATACTTGTAAGAACCTGTCCAGGTGCCTCTTGAAATGCATCCACCTTCGTTCCAGCAATATTTCTGATGCTTGCTGGGAGGGTGTTGACCAACCGTGGACCCTGATGTTCAGACAGTGCTCTCTGAGTGTGCCTATGGCACCTCTACTCCTCACTGGTTCTATTCTGCATTTCCTTCCGTACCTTTTGCTTTAGAATGTTGTTATTCTAGTGTGCAAATTTGGGACCTGGCCCTCCAGTATCTTCCATGTATATATTATTTGATACCTTTCTCGTCTACCTAGCTACCTACCTGCCTACTTTCCTCCACCTAGCTATATTACTTTACGTTTACTAAAACTCTAGTAGCCATATTTTTTTATCATTCCTTCAGTCCAGGTCATCTTGATGCCTCTTGCTATCTTTCTCGATCTCAATCCTCCTCATAATTTTCGCATCATGAGCAAACATTGATAGGAACGAGTCTATTCCCTCTGTGAGATAGTTTTTATATATCAGAATCAGGATAGGTCTAAGGACTGAACCCTGCGGGACTCAACTAGTGACGTCTCGCCACTCTGAGACCTCACCCCTCACAGTGACTCGCTGTCTTCTGTTGCTTAGGTACTCCCCTATTAAATGGAGTACCTTCCCTTTTACTCCTGTCTGCACCTCCAACTTATGCACTAGTTTCCTATGGGGTACGGTGCCATAGGCCTTCCGGCAATCCCAAAATATTCAATCTGCCCATTCTTTTTTTTTTTTGCCTGATTTTTGTTGCTTGGTCATATAATTATATTAGACCTGTGAAGCAAGAGTTGCCATTCCTGAACCCATGTTGATGATGCGTTACAAAGTTCTTTCTCTACAGTTGTTCGACTAGTTTTTTTTTTTACAATCTTCTCCATCACCTTGCATGTTAGGGACACTGGCCTGTAGTTGAGTGCTTCCTGTATGTCTCCCTTCTTGTATATGAAGACTACTTAGCCGTCTTCCATATTTTTGGCAGCTCTACTGTTAATAATATCTACACCAATGAGAGTGGTAGGCACAGTGGTTCTGTTCCTACTTTTAGTATCCACGGTGAGATACCGACTGAGCCTAAAGCCTTTGTCACATCCAATTCAAGCAAATGCTTCCTCACCTCCCCACTGGTGTGTGTGTGTGTGTGTGTGTGTGTGTGTGTGTGTGTGTGTGTGTGTGTGTGTGTGTGTGTGGGGGGGGGGGGTGAAGCAAGCTAAGTCGACCGTTCTCTGCTACCTGGAGTCAACAGGTGATCATACACAGTGTTATATACAACTGACATTTTTGGTCACTATATTAACCTGTCAAAAAGTGCTACATGAACGCGTTCCATATAAGAGTCCGCTGTAATATGCATTTTAGTTAATCTGGTTATGTTGACATTAGCCTCCTGTAGTTTTAAATTACTGTAGCCTCGTGTAATTTTCTAAGCGTAGCCTAGTGGCTGTGCATCTCAACACGTCCTGAACGGCTAACAATCAACCACACGCCACACCGTCGCTAATGACACAATCACCACAGTCACCAATTTAGGTTAATTGAGAGAGTGCCATGAGCAACATCCTGGCATTGCGACCACCAAGGCCACTACATCCGGGTCATTGTTAGCCACCTGGACCACACGTCCCCTTACCCCCCCCTCTCACCCCACACGACCACCCCCTCCCCTCTCTCTCCATCCCAGCATCATATGTATCCATCACAGCCCTGCCCCCTTGATTCGCATTTTAATGTAAAATTCCCCCAACGTCAAAATATGATGTACTATAACTCACAGCGGTTCGCTAAATTCACGCGCTCTCACGACTACTATTCGGAGGTCATCCGTTAGGTTAGGCTTGCGGAAATTAGTACAATTTTTTTGTGACGTTGTGAGAATTCGAACAGACTTTTCAACCCCTCCCCCCCCCACCCACCCCCCTATCATCGTACTTAAGTGTTTCAAGTGCCAAGCCATTACGACGATGAACTAATTTGTAAAGCTAATGAACGGAAACACTTAAATTAATTAACATAACTAACAAATTTACATAGGGCGAGAAATAATATCAAACGAGAACTTATATTTATTACAGGATGACGAATGAGTGATAGACTTTTAAACTAAATAACCGATCAGGAAATGTAGTTTAATGCTGTCAGTGTAGACTTAGTAGCGTAGGTAACGATAAGAGTTACTGGGTATTAGTTCAACAACGGTGAAATTGACAAATTTGATCCTGAAAAAGGATCCGAGCTTCATGTTTAGTAGAAATCTTGATATATAATTATTTGAAACAAGACAAATAGGAATCCTGGGATTTATATCAACAGGAGGGTAAATAAAGCGGTGACTAATACCTGGTTGATACCCGGTTGATGGGGTTCTGGGAGTTCTTCTACTCCAGAAGCCCGGCCCGAGGCCAGGCTTGACTTGTGAGAGTTTGGTCCACCAGGCTGTTGCTTGGAGCGGCCCGCAGGCCCACATACCCACCACAGCCCGGTTGGTCCGGCACTCCTTGGAGGAAACAATCCAGTTTCCTCTTGAAGATGTCCACGGTTGTTCCGGCAATATTTCTTATGCTCGCTGGGAGGACGTTGAAGAACCGTGAACCTTTGATGTTTATACAGTGTTCTCTGATTGTGCCTATGGCACCCCTGCTCTTCACTGGTTCTATTCTGCATTTTCTTCCCTATCGTTCACTCCAGTATGTTGTTATTTTACTGTGTAGATTTGGGACCTGTCCCTCCAGTATTTTCCATGTGTATATTATTTGATATCTCTCTCGTCTCCTTTCTACAGGTACATTTGGAGAGCTTTGAGACGATCCCAATAATTTAGGTGTTTTATCTCGTGTATGCGTGCCGTATATGTTCTCTGTATTTCCTCTATTTCAGCAATCTCTCCTGCTCTGAAGGGGGAAGCGAGTACTGAGCAATACTCAAGACGGGACAACACAAGTGACTTGAAGAGTACAACCATTGTGATGGGATCCCTGGATTTGAAAGTTCTCGTAATCCATCCTATCATTTTCCTGGCTGACGCAATATTTGCTTGGTTATGCTCCTTAAACGTTAGATCGTCGGACATCATTATTCTCAAATCCTTTACATGCTGTTTTCCTACTCTGGGCAGATTCGATTATGTTTTGTACCCTGTATTATGTTTCAGATTCTCATTTTTGCCGTACCTGAGTACCTGGAATTTATCACTGTTAAACATCATGTTATTTTCTGCTGCCCAGTACGAAAACTTTGTTGATATCTGCTTGTAATTTTTCAATGTCTTCAGCAGAGGTAATAAGGGATAAATATTACACAATATACAACACGCAACAATGAATACAAAGTAAACAAGAAAACATTATAAATTCGGTAATTCGGTCGATTTATACAACAAATTACCGGATAACACAACAAACATGGCGTCGCTGGATTGTCTGAAACGAACCTTAAGACAGAAATATGAAATTGTTTCGGTATAAGCAAAAGTTGCCTCGTAAGGGCCAATAGAATTTCTGTCGATCCTTATATTCTTATAATGACAGGGATCACCCTCCTGGGATGGTTCAGTGACTATGATCTGCCAGTGTTTCTGAGAAGCCACCAATCACAGCGCTGCTCTTGTGTCAATATACAGAGATAATTATACGCTTCAACTTCGCTCTACTTTAATATGTACGAAATACATAATGTCACGATAACGTGACTGATAGATAGATAACCCAGCCCTCACGCACACTCAAGATGTGTAGATGAGAAAGAAGGTAGCGGGCCAGGCCGTAGTGACCTTGTTGCCACACACACACACACACACACACACACTTCAGATGCCGAAGAAATATAAGAAAATTCACCTTCGCAAATAGAGTGGTAGACGGTTGGAACAAGTTAAGTGAGAAGGTGGTGGAGGCCAAGACCGTCAGTAGTTTCAAAGCGTTATATGACAAAGAGTGCTGGGAAGACGGGACACCACGAGCGTAGCTCTCATCCTGTAACTACACTTAGGTAATTACACTTAGGTAATTACACACAAGTGTAGGGAAAGGGAGACTTACCTTCCTCCAGGGCCAGCGAGTTCCTGATGGAGTACCTGGGGGCGGCGGTGGGGGCCACCCTCACCGCCGGTGATCCACTTCCATCAGAAGTTCCTCCAGGGGTCTCACCAGGGGCACAGCCAGGGGCCTCACTCGCGGTTTGGCCCGGGGCCGCGCTCGACGTCCGGTCAAGGGCCCCATTAAGGCTCCTGGCCTGGATGTCACCAGAAGTTCCTTCAGAGGTTTCTCTCGTTGTGCCGCCAGGTGACCCACTAGGGGTTCCGTCAGGGATCTCGGTGGTAGGCCCTCCGGGGGTCCCTGCATGGCCCCTGCTAGATGTCGCACCAGAAGTCCCGCTAGGGGACCCTGCAGGGCCACTGCCTGGGCCCCCGCAAGGGCTCACCACCGAGTTCGACTCATTCGAGGAGTTAGAAGACCTCGAGGTGTCCGAAACGTTGGATTTCTTCCTGGAGGATACTTTGCGGTTTGGTGTCTTGGCGGCGGCGGGTGGCGGCTTGGCGGCGGAGTGTGGCGGCTTGGCGGCGGCGGGTGGCGGCTTGGCTGTGATCACCATCTGGTTACTGCTGATGGCGCGCTCGTAGCTGGCTGACCTGGTGATGTGGTGGACGGGGATGTTGGCAACACTGCCCGACGATCTCTCACAGGGAACCTGTCCGTTTCTGCTCGTGCCCGACGTCCCTGCCACCTCCTCCACGCCCTCGGTGCCACGCAGGTCGTTGGTGGAGGCGCCGGTGCTAGCCTCGAGGTCGTTGGAGGCACCGGTGCCAGCCTGGAGGTCGTTGGTAGAGGGGTGTTTAGTGGCATAGTATCCAGGCGTCTCCCTTATAGAAGTAGCCGACAAGGGTACCACTCTGCTGGCGTATTTGGCCAACCTGCGCAAGAAACTGCTAGCGGCAGGCGAGGTGAAGGCAGGCGGGGAGGGGCGGGGCGGGGCGCCTGACGAGGAGGCTCCTGAAGAAGGCAGCGTGAGGGGCGGGGCTGGGGCGTGACACTCCCTCACAGCAGCCCCGCTGATGGTCGCCACGCCACGGTCACCCTTCATCACCCTGCGCCCTTGCGACCTTCCTCCGCCACACACTACCTCTCACATAATGACCGCGGCGGCGGCGGCGGCCACATGCTTGACACTGCTGGTTCCGGTCAGTCTTGATGCCTCTAGTTAAGCCCCTATTGCGCGCCACTCGGGCGAGCAGCGTCCGCCACCACCTGTGGATCTGCGGGCAAACACCACAATAACCTCCAGTATTGACACACAACACTGTCCAACCACTTGGGCTGGACGGTAGAGCGACGGTCTCGCGTCATGCAGGTCGGCGTTCAATCCCCGACCGTCCAAGTGGATGGACACCATTCCTTCCCCCCCGTCCCATCCCAAATCCTTATCCTGACCTCTTCCAAGTGCTATATAGTCGTAATGACTTGGTGCTTTCCCCTTAATAGTTCCCTACACACAACACTCCCATCACCTCAACCGCGGCTCTCACCGGACACCCGGACACATGTCACAGTTAAAGCTATGTATCGCTCTCCTCTCCCTCTCCCCCCCCCCCACTCTCACTTCCCCCCTCTTTCCCTCTCCTTTCTTTGTCAAACTGGGAGGCGAGCTGTGCGCCTTGTTGACACAATGTGTGTGGTGCCTAAGCATGCAATGTGTGTGGTGCCCCTAAGCTTGCTCTTAGGGGCTACGCTTAGTTAAGGCGCTGCGGGAGGTCGTCTAGTGTGCCGGCACTCGGTCCCCACTGATGTATTCCAACGTATTATTGGTGTCTATAATGAAATGGATGAATACCGTGTAGCCATCATCCACACACCCATTTTCCCTCACCAAATTCCACTCTACCTTCCCATTACCTTCCCCCTCCCCTCCCCAACTCCTCCCTTCCACTCTCCCTTCCCTTACCCCCTCCCCCCCCGCTCCCTCTATCCCCCCTTTTCCACCTGCACAAACTCAAAATTCTGGGACCTTCAAAAAATAAAATGTCGTGAATGCTGACTTACGACATTCGACGTAACGAGGAATGGCATCATCTTAAGAACTCTTGTGAGAGAAGCGTCCCATTGGAGGGAAGATTGATAGCAATGGCGGAGGGAGGGAGTGTTGTGTGGTGGTGGGGGCGGGGTAGGGGGAGGGAGGAGGACCCCCACACTAGTGCCACCACACTCCCGACCCACAATGCACAATTCCTAGATGAAATACTGATCACAAACTCCTCCCCATTCAAATAAATAAATAACTAAATAATACAAAAATGAAGACCCATAAACAGAACATCAAAACATGTGTGAAAGCATCTGACTGTGTATATGTTTACTTTACCGTAAAACCGTCAGATAAATTAATTTATTTAACCGTCAGATAAATTAATTTATTTATCTTAAGCTAAATGAAAACTTTCTAGCATCTCTTTGACCAATCCTGAGTTTCCCAGCTTCCAGCCATGTCCCCCTTGTCCTGTTGGTATTTACTGTGAAAATTCCGTATAATTCCACTCAGTCAATCAATCCCCCTGAGTATTTTATACGTTCCTATCATATCCCTCCTCTCCCTACTTTTTTCTAGTGTCGTAAGGCACAGTTCCTTCAGGCGCTCCTCATACACCTAGTTGTGCTAGTGGGGAATGAGCTCTGCTCTTTCGGCCCGCCTCTTAACTGTCAATCAGCTGTTGCTAACTACTAACAAATCCCCCCACCACCACCACACACGCACACACCAGGCAGCAGCCTGTGACAGCTGTCTAACTCCCAGGTACCTATTTACTGCTAGGTAAGTGGCATCAGGGTGAAAGAAACACTGCCCATTTTGTTTCTCACCGGCGCCGGGAATCGAACCCCGGTCCACAGTATTACATGTCCCGCACGCTGTCCACTCAGCTACCAAACCCCCCACCCCTTGTATGTGTGTGTGATTATAACGTTACCATATATAATTCTTTGGTAATTCTGAGGCAAAATTGCTGAATGCTCCCCTACCCCTTCTATCCCTCACCCTTCTCTCACACGCCCCCCCCTCTCCCCTTACCACAAAACTCCTACCTCCCCTCCTACCCGCCGCCCCCCCCCTACCCCACAACCCCAACCACCCCCCTCTCTCCTCAACCTTCCCACGCATATTGTAGCGTGTCGACGCAACAGCCACCTAACCCCAGTTTATCTCACAAAGATCCTGTCTCCAGCCCCAACACTAACTCTCTCAGGAATACCTTCAACACAATAATACACATATTCAGACGATATATACAAGGGGAACAGCCCCCCCCCCCTGTTGTGAAGGAGAATATCCTACATATCAACCACACCATGGGTGCTACGTCCCACCAACTACACCATGGGCGCTACGTCCTACCAACCACACCATGGGCGCCACATCCCACCAACTACACCATGGGTGCTACGTCCTACCAACCACACCATGGGTGCTACGTCCTACCAACCACACCATGGGTGCTACGTCCTACCAACCACACCATGGGCGCTACGTCCTACCAACCACACCATGGGCGCTACGTCCTACCAACCACACCATGGGTGCTACGTCCTACCAACCACACCATGGGTGCTACGTCCTACCAACTACACCATGGGTGCTACGTCCCACCAACTACACCATGGGTGCTACGTCCCACCAACCACACCATGGGTGCTACGTCCTACCAACCACACCATGGGTGCCACATCCCACCAACTACACCATGGGTGCTCACAATAAGGATATGAGGATCAGTGCTTCTAGAATGTTCAGTGTCTCTAAATTATAGTTAATACTCAATCTGCAAGTTTTTATTTATCGCAAATTATCCCAATTCCTATCAATTTCATTTTGCTTCATATTTTAAACATTTCAGGTTTAGTTAACACACTAAGATGACCATTTTCTTGCGTGGTGTTCTCTGAGCCCGCACGGAACACTTGTCACTGGTAAGGCCGCCACGGAACACTGGTCACTGGTAAGGCCGCCACGGAACACTGGTCACTGGTAAGGCCGCCACGGAACACTTGTCATTGGTAAGGCCGCCACGGAACACTGGTCACTGGTAAGGCCGCCACGGAACACTGGTCACCACTAAGGCTCTCACGGAACACTGTTCACCACTAAGGCTCCCACGGAACACTGGTCACCACTAAGGCTCTCACGGAACACTGGTCACCACTAAGGCTCCCACGGAACACTGGTCACCACTAAGGCTCTCACGGAACACTGGTCACCACTAAGGCCCCACGGAACACTGGTCACCACTAAGGCTCTCACGGAACACTGGTCACCACTAAGGCCCCACGGAACACTGGTCACCACTAAGGCTCTCACGGAACACTGGTCACCACTAAGGCCCCACGGAACACTGGTCACCACTAAGGCTCTCACGGAACACTGGTCACCACTAAGGCTCCCCCGGAACACTGGTCACCACTAAGGCTCCCACGGAACACTGGTCACCACTAAGACTCTCACGGAACACTTCACACACCCCATCTATTTCACCTCTTAAACAGAATGCGCGCGCATGCCTCCACGTGTAGAATTAGACTTAGAGGGAGTGTATGGGGGTGTATGGGGGTGTATGGAGGTGTATGGAGGGGCGAGGGTTGTGGAGTGGAGGCCGGCGTGAGGGAGGTGTGGAGGGGTGTTCCACACTCCACCACTACACACTCTACACTGCCCTCATTCTCCTCCAACGCCCACTATGAATATAGGATTCCACAATCCCGCATCCTTGCTCTGTTACACGCACACACACACACACACACACACACACCCCCACACACACACACACACACACACACACACACACACCCACACACACACACACACACACACACACACACACACACACACACACACACACACACACACACGAGAAGACATGTAGTAAGACAAGTCCATAACGAGACGCTAAACAACAGTTAAAGAGTTAAGAGAACACGTTAGGTCAGTGAAGATTATCTCCAAATGTTGACAAGACACCACCAACGGTTCGCAAAGTTGTAAACCAGGCGACGGACGGTCGAGAGGCAGGACCCAAGAGCTGAACATCAACCCCGCAGCAAGCGCAGCTAAGGGAGGAAAAAGCGAGCCTCGCCCATTTAGTCCCCGTGGTTCATGCCACCCACACTAACTACGCCCATTATATCTGTTGCCAGGCCACAGATACTTTATTTACCTCCTTTTATCTGAGTCTTTTATCTAAGTTTTACCTCCTTTTATCTGAGTCTTTTATCTGAGTAGTGTGTATTCACCTAGTTACATTCACCTAGTTGTGCTGGCGGGGGTTGAGCTCTGCTCTTTCGGCCCGCCGCTCAACTGTCAATCAATCAATCAACTGTTATTAACTCCCAGGTATCTATTTACAGGTAGGTAATAGGGGGTATTAGGGTTAAAGAAACTGGCCATTTTGCTTCTCGCCGGGAATCGAACCCCAGTTCACGGGATTACGTGCCCAGCGTGCTGTTCATTCCTTAGCGCCCCCCAGTGTACTGACCTAATTGTGCTTGCGAGGGTTAAGCTCTGGCTATTTGGTCCCGCCTCTCAACCGTCAATCAACAGGTGTACAGGTTCCTGAGCCTACTGGGTTCTGTCATATCTACACTTGAAACTGTGTATAGAGTCAGCCTCATACACAGTTTTAGTGTGTGTGTGTGTGTGTGCGTGTGTGTGTGTGTGTGTGTGTGTGTGTGTGTGTGTGTGTGTGTGTGTGTGTGTGTGTGTGTGTGAGGGGGAGGGGGAAGGGAGTCAGACGCGTAGAAAGAAGGCGGGAGGTTGTGTGTGTAGATGATGAAAGAGGTTTTGTGTAGAGGGATGAAGTTGTGTATAGGAGGAGGGAAGGATGTGTAGAGGGGGAAGGTTGTGCGTGTGAAGGGGAGGTGGGGGGGGGGTGATGATTGAGGCACATGTAGGGGGGGGTTACTGGCAGCAGCACGGGGGGGGGGGCGCCGGGGGCCAGGTTCCGGTGTGGCATCCTGACTTCCGCCACCAGCACAATACACAGCTTCCCACGGCAGGCGCGCCTCCCCTTCCCTCCTCCTGCTGGTCTGGGGGTCGTCTCCTGCCAGTCTGGGGGTCGTCTCCTCCTGCCAGTCTGGGGGTCGTCTCCTCCTGCCAGTCTGGGGGTCGTCTCCTCCTGCTGGTCTGGGGGTCGTCTCCTGCCAGTCTGGGGGTCGTCTCATCCTGCCAGTCTGGGGGTCGTCTCCTCCTGCCAGTCTGGGGGTCGTCTCCTCTTGCCAGTCTGGGGGTCGTCTCCTCCTGCCAGTCTGGGGGTCGTCTCCTCCTGCCAGTCTGGGGGTCGTCTCATCCTGCCAGTCTGGGGGTCGTCTCCTCCTGCCAGTCTGGGGGTCGTCTCATCCTGCCAGTCTGGGGGTCGTCTCCTCCTGCCAGTCTGGGGGTCGTCTCCTGCCAGACTGGGGGTCGTCTCATCCTGGCAGTCTGGGGGTCGTCTCATCCTGCCAGTCTGGGGGTCGTCTCCTCCTGCCTGTCTGGGGGTCGTCTCATCCTGCCAGTCTGGGGGTCGTCTCCTCCTGCCAGTCTGGGGGTCGTCTCCTGCCAGTCTGGGGGTCGTCTCCTCTTGCCAGTCTGGGGGTCGTCTCCTCCTGCCAGTCTGGGGGTCGTCTCCTGGCAGTCTGGGGGTCGTCTCCTCCTGCCAGTCTGGGGGTCGTCTCCTCCTGCCAGTCTGGGGGTCGTCTCCTGCCAGTCTGGGGGTCGTCTCCTCCTGCCAGTCTGGGGGTCGTCTCCTCCTGCCAGTCTGGGGGTCGTCTCCTGCCAGTCTGGGGGTCGTCTCCTCCTGCCAGTCTGGGGGTCGTCTCCTCCTGCCAGTCTGGGGGTCGTCTCCTGGCAGTCTGGGGGTCGTCTCCTGTCAGTCTGGGGGTCGTCTCCTCCTGCCAGTCTGGGGGTCGTCTCCTGGCAGTCTGGGGGTCGTCTCCTCCTGCCAGTCTGGGGGTCGTCTCCTCCTGCCAGTCTGGGGGTCGTCTCCTGGCAGCCTGGGGGTCGTCTCCTCCTGCCAGTCTGGGGGTCGTCTCCTCCTGCCAGTCTGGGGGTCGTCTCATCCTGCCAGTCTGGGGGTCGTCTCCTCCTGCCAGTCTGGGGGTCGTCTCCTCCTGCCAGTCTGGGGGTCGTCTCCTCCTGCCAGTCTGGGGGTCGTCTCCTCCTGCCAGTCTGGGGGTCGTCTCCTCCTGCCAGTCTGGGGGTCGTCTCCTCCTGCCAGTCTGGGGGTCGTCTCCTCCTGCCAGTCTGGGGGTCGTCTCCTGCCAGTCTGGGGGTCGTCTCCTCCTGCCAGTCTGGGGGTCGTCTCCTGCCAGTCTGGGGGTCGTCTCCTGCCAGTCTGGGGGTCGTCTCCTCCTGCCAGTCTGGGGGCCGTCTCCTGGCAGTCTGGGGGTCGTCTCCTCCTGCCAGTCTGGGGGTCGTCTCCTCCTGCCAGTCTGGGGGTCGTCTCCTCCTGCTGGTCTGGGGGTCGTCTCCTCCTGCCAGTCTGGGGGTCGTCTCCTGGCAGTCTGGGGGTCGTCTCCTGGCAGTCTGGGGGTCATCTCCTCCTGCCAGTCTGGGAGTCGTCTCCTGGCAGTCTGGGGGTCGTCTCCTGCCAGTCTGGGGGTCGTCTCCTGCCAGTCTGGGGGTCGTCTCCTCCTGCCAGTCTGGTGGTCGTCTCCTGCCAGTCTGGGGGTCGTCTCCTGCCAGTCTGGGGGTCGTCTCCTGCCAGTCTGGGGGTCGTCTCCTCCTGCCAGTCTGGGGGTCGTCTCCTGCCAGTCTGGGGGTCGTCTCCTGCCAGTCTGGGGGTCGTCTCCTCCTGCCAGTCTGGGGGTCGTCTCCTGGCAGTCTGGGGGTCGTCTCCTGCCAGTCTGGGGGTCGTCTCCTGGCAGTCTGGGGGTCGTCTCCTGGCAGTCTGGGGGTCGTCTCCTCCTGCCAGTCTGGGGGTCGTCTCCTCCTGCCAGTCTGGGGGTCGTCTCCTCCTGCCAGTCTGGGGGTCGTCTCCTGCCAGTCTGGGGGTCGTCTCCTGGCAGTCTGGGGGTCGTCTCCCCCACCTCACCCGCACCTTATTGAGACATCTCACATCACACTTTGTACCTAACTCTGGCGGTCTCTCTCCCCCCCCCCCCCCCTGCTCCACTATGCCACCCCATCCTTCTGTTAAGATAGTATTTTGTGTAACCATGATGACCATGATATATATATATATATATATATATATATATATATATATATATATATATATATATATATATTATATATATATTGACGTAATGGACAATTAGATAGTAGAATTTGGTACTATTGACTTTTTATAGTTCTGAAAATATATATATAGCTAAAAACCTAACAAATGTTCTAATATAGCACATATATATGTGCTATAAATATATGTGCTATATTATGCCTCAGAGAGCGTGCATTAACCTTAGGATGGTTCCGTTAGGTTAAATCAGGTTTTATTAGAAACATAGATACAAAATCTTTTCCTGTTTGTTCAAATTCAATAGTTTCAAAATTCAACTTTCTAATTGTCCATTACAATATATGTACGACGGTGCACATGGTTACTATAAGTACTGACTAAACAGGGAGGAGGGCGGCTCTATGCGCAGTGAGGAAACAAACCTTCTTTTGTTCTGGTATATCCTCACAATGCAGCCAAAGTTTGCCAGTGCCGGCTACTGCTCACATGCCCCTGTGTGAGTAACCACCCTGTGTGAGTAACCACCGTGTGAGTAACCACCCTGTGTGAGTAACCACCCTGTGTGAGTAACCACCCTGTGTGAGTAACCACCCTGTGTGAGTAACCACCGTGTGTGAGTAACCACCCTGTGTGACTAACCACCCTGTGTGACTAACCACCCTGTGTGACTAACCACCCTGTGTGAGTAACCACCCTGTGTGAGTAACCACCCTGTGTGACTAACCACCGTGTGTGAGTAACCACCCTGTGTGAGTAACCACCCTGTGTGAATAACCACCCTGTGTGACTAACCACCCTGTGTGACTAACCACCCTGTGTGATGGGGGATCTTTAACCACGTTGGCACAGTCTGTACTCCCTTTCATATACAGTCTAGGAGACTTCCTTATAAATGCCGATGTACCTAAATGTGTACAGACAAAATGGGTTCTTGTATCTGTTCACCGCAAATTCACGAGTCGCAAACTCGAACTCATCTGCCGTCATTGTGCCCATGCACATATGTAGTGATTCCTATTGTAACACACGATCGCTACTCCTACACCGCACCCAGTTAGCTTTCTCTCTCGCGTCCACGAGACTGTCGGTGCCATCCAGTCAGTATACGAGCTTCAGCGGTCCCGCAACACCTGCAGGAAGACTGGAGAGAAGAGTGAGGACGGACGCAAAAGCTGGTACTGACAGCGGTACAGTTGACTGTGAACTATTAATGCCAGCAGTGAGAGGCACCAAACGGTTGACAGAACACGCTAATGATCGGTGACGGAGCCCAGACACTCGGCGCTGGCCGCCGACATAAACACCAACCACACACTCACTGACTAATGTTACAGCTCTCTAACAGCTGCTTCATGTAACCAACCACATCACACATGAGACAGCCCGCACCCCCCCCACCCCCCCTACCCCCCCTACCCTGTACCCATCTGCCCCGCTTTCAGCTACAAATACCTCTGGCAGTTTGTAACATCTGCTCATGTAGACGTGACTACATGTAAACACTGTCAGTAGAACTATTCCCATACTTTGCGTCATTATATAATGGAATGTGACAACATCGCGGAATTCAGAGATAACGCCATCAATGGAATCCAATAAATGTGTAAGTACTTCAGTCATGAACATTAATGGTGTACTGCCGGGAATTTTAGCGAAGTATCCAAAGTTTGCTTACTGTAGGTAATGTATTTGTACATGACTGTAAAGCTGCCGCCCAGTTGGGTGGGTGTGGAGCACATGACTGTAAAGCTGCCGCCCAGTTGGGTGGGTGTGAAGCACATGACTGTAAAGCTGCCGCCCAGTTGGGTGGGTGTGGAGCAAGACTAGTAACTGTGTGACTCACCATAGATGTAAAGTGCCTTGTATAGTGACTGTTGTGAGCCTCTTGTTGAATCACTTGTGATATAAAAGATTATTTATATGTATTTGTGTACATGCATATATATATATATATATATATATATATATATATATATATATATATATATATATATATATATATATATATATATATATATATATATACATATATATGTCGTACCTAGTAGCCAGAACGCACTTCGCAGCCTACTATGCAAGGCCCGATTTGCCTAATAAGCCAAGTTTTCATGAATTAATTCTTTTTCGACTACCTAACCTACCTAACCTAACCTAGCTTTTTTTGGCTACCTAACCTAACCTTACCTATAAATATAGGTTAAGTTAGGTTAGGTAGGGTTGGTTAGGTTCGGTCATATATCTACGTTAATTTTAACTCCAATTAAAAAAATTGACCTCATACATAGAGAAAAGGGTTGCTTTATCATTTCATAAGAAAAAAATTATAGTAAATATATTAATTCAGGAAAACTTGGCTTATTAGGCAAATCGGGCCCTGCATAGTAGGCTGAGAAGTGCATTCTGGCTACTAGGTACGACATATATACACACACATATATATATATATATATATATATATATATATATATATATATATATATATATATATATATATATATATATATATATTTACAAGTTTATATATGTAACAGTAACAATTGTATAACTACCTTCACAAGATTGTCCCTTGCTAAGCTAAACAAACTCTGACGTTCAGTTCCTGAACGCATTATGTGCCTCTGTAACCCTTTCCACCACCGCCCACGGGATGGGTATGGGGTGCATAATAAAGGAATGTAATCCCAAAGCACCCAGGCCGCCCCCCCCCACTAACGGCCGACCTCCCCTCATTATCCCACGTGTTGTGACCCCCTTTATCTCCCTATCTGTACACTGTACACACACAATATTAGTACATAAGTGTCTACGTATGTGTGTGTAAATGTATGTGTGTACTCACCTAGTTGTGCTTGCGGGGGTTGAGCTCTAGCCCTTTGGGCCCGCCTCTCAACTGTCAATCAATTTTCTTTTAACACACACACACACACACACACACACACACACACACACACACACACACACACACAAGGGTGCGTGGTGGCTCAGTGGACAGCGCTCTAGACTCGTGGACCTAAGGACCGGGGTTCGATCCCCCAACACCGCCGGAAAAACAAATGGGCAGTTTCCTTCATCCTGATGCCTTTGTTACCTAGCAGTAAATAGGTACCTGGGAGTTAGACGGCTGTTACGGGCTGCTTCCTGGGAATGTGTGTGTGTGTGTGTGTGTGTGTGTGTGTGTGTGTGTGTGTGTGTGTGTGTGTGTGTGTGTGTGTGTGTGTGTGTGTGTGTGTGTGTGTGTGTGAACACGTTGTACCACCGAGCTATAGAACAGCCTCAGCTCAACCGTCCCTCTCAACTAGCACGTCTCATTATGTACGATATGCTCCCAATTTCAATTCAATTTCTTTCATTATTATGCCCCCAACGTACAAAGTACTAAGTACAAATCCACGTTTTCTATGTCCCGGTAGGTTAGGTTAGGAGGGTAACTCGGGTTCGCACTCTCCTTGGCTTAGCACATTGTATTTTATCCGTTGTAGCGAACTAAAGAGAACGGATTACTCAGCTGCTGCCACCGCCTGTGCCTATATCACTCTACACTTACCTGGAGTGTACCTGAGGAGAGCTTCGAGAGTTCTACTCCTCCCCGAGCCCGGCCCGGGGCCAACTTCAACTATATTTCCTATTTTTCACTTACTGCCTATAGTGACTTACTGTGACGTCAGCAGGTAAACACTTCAGGCCCAACTTACCTGCAAAAATAAAAGTGACAATTGTTAACAGCAATTTAATAATGATAAACGAAACTAACATGATTTATAGTCATTATATATATATATATATATATATATATATATATATATATATATATATATATATATATATATATATATATATTTTAATTCAATTAGGTTATTCACAGAAACTATTTCGATTTGGTGATGTTATGTTGATAGTGAGGAGCGTGGATGGTGGCGGAGGGTGACGCCAGGGCCCCAACACTCCCCCACCCCTGGCCTCTCCTCCCAGGCCCCGCTGGTTTACCTGTGGTGTACCTGTATCTGTGCTACCTGTGGTGTAAATGGTTTACAGCAGGAAGTAAGGGGGCTGAGGTGGGAGTGCAGAAAACTCTCGATAAGAAATTCAGGAAATATGAGGCTGTCGAGTACAGAGCAGGGATACAGGGGGTACAGAGCAGGGATACAGGGGTACAGAGCAGGGATACAGGGGTACAGAACAGGGATACAGGGGGTACAGAGCAGGGATACAGGGGTACAGAGCAGGGATACAGGGGTACAGAACAGGGATACAGGGGTACAGAGCAGGGATACAGGGGTACAGAACAGGGATACAGGGGGTACAGAGCAGGGATATAGGGGTACAGAACAGGGATACAGGGGGTACAGAGCAGGGATACAGGGGGTACAGAGCAGGGATACAGGGGTACAGAGCAGGGATACAGGGGTACAGAGCAGGGATACAGGGGTACAGAGCAGGGATACAGGGGTACAGAGCAGGGATACAGGGGGTACAGAGCAGGGATACAGGGGGTACAGAGCAGGTATACAGGGGGTACAGAGCAGGGATACAGGGGTACAGAGCAGGGATACAGGGGGTACAGAGCAGGGATACAGGGGGTACAGAGCAGGGATACAGGGGTACAGAGCAGGGATACAGGGGGTACAGAGCAGGGATACAGGGGTACAGAACAGGGATACAGGGGGTACAGAGCAGGGATACAGGGGGTACAGAGCAGGGATACAGGGGTACAGAACAGGGATACAGGGGGTACAGAGCAGGGATACAGGGGGTACAGAGCAGGGATACAGGGGGTACAGAGCAGGGATACAGGGGTACAGAGCAGGGATACAGGGGTACAGAGCAGGGATACAGGGGTACAGAGCAGGGATACAGGGGGTACAGAGCAGGGATACAGGGGGTACAGAGCAGGGATACAGGGGTACAGAGCAGGGATACAGGGGTACAGAGCAGGGATACAGGGGTACAGAACAGGGATACAGGGGGTACAGAGCAGGGATACAGGGGGTACAGAGCAGGGATACAGGGGGTACAGAGCAGGGATACAGGGGTACAGAGCAGGGATACAGGGGTACAGAGCAGGGATACAGGGGTACAGAGCAGGGATACAGGGGTACAGAGCAGGGATACAGGGGTACAGAGCAGGGATACAGGGGTACAGAGCAGGGATACAGGGGTACAGAACAGGGATACAGGGGTACAGAGCAGGGATACAGGGGGTACAGAACAGGGATACAGGGGTACAGAGCAGGGATACACGGGGTACAGAGCAGGGATACAGGGGTACAGAGCAGGGATACAGGGGTACAGAACAGGGATACAGGGGTACAGAGCAGGGATACAGGGGGTACAGAGCAGGGATACAGGGGTACAGGGATACAGGGGGTACAGAGCAGGGATACAGGGGGTACAGAGCAGGGATTACACACCGTGACAGTGCTTTTCATTGTAATGATCTGGGGCTCAGACCATTGGTTCTCCCTTCTCCCCTCTTTTCCCTCCCCTTCTCCCCTCCTTCCTTCTCCCCTCCCCTTGGCCGTCATTCGTCTCCTCCTCTTCCCCCCCCCCTGTCGCCCATTTGTCAGGGTCAAGAGGTTGACCTGAGGGTAGGGTGGTCGTGGATAACTTGGCTTCTCCCACTCAATTCCCCACTCAGATATTTCCCTCTCCACCCCCTCTCATCCCTCTCTGTCCCTCTCAGCAGCGGCCTTCCCCATACCAGGCAGAGTCAAATGTCCCTACTCCTATCTTAGAGGAGACAGGCTTGAACATAAATTATCAGTTTTGTAAACATTGCTCGCAGGTGCCTGGGCTCCATAGACGCGCCTTGTCCCTCTTCTCTTTAGCTGGGGAGAGCTGACTCAATCTTCAGAAATTCATGTAGCTTTCCACGACAGATCAGTGAAGGTGATTGGCCTGAGATAAGGGCCAAGTCCTTATTGGCCCTAGAGAGCCAGACCTCAGGCCTACGTGTTAAATGGTTGGCCATTGCCAAAATAATGGGTGGAGCCCTGGGGCTGTAGTAGATGGTGGGAGGAGTAATCCTTCCCAGCAATAGGTTGGAAAAACTAAATTTCATCAGTGTGTCTTGGGAGTGTATTAGGAACAGGGCCGCAAGCCCGTATCCTCGGGGCTGAGGGCAGCCATCAACATCTTGGCCGTGGTGCGGGTATTTAAGGTATAGTGCACTTGAGTTTTGTGTCCTCGGTAAATACCCATTGTGCCTCTAGGGAAATAGAATAGGTGATGTGTTCAAATTGTCTTAATTAACATGTTTCATAAAATAAATGGTATAGCTTGTCCAGTGGTATTCACTTAACTCCCCTTTGATATATTTTGCTACTTTGTCATTTTTAGGTGTTGTATTGGAAGCCCCCATGTTCTCCTACTATTAATAGATACTAAAGTTGCCCTTGGATTCAAATAAGTAACGTAAATTACACAAACTAATTTTCCAAAATTTATTACTGAAATTCATATTACCCGGAGTCCCATGGTTACTGATTCCTTGCCTTCCTGGGGGATCGGTGATTGACACATTCAGGTATGGTTGGTCGGGAAGGTGGTGGCAGTGTTAATGTGTTTTGTTATTGTTTTAACTAATAACCCTTGTCCTTGGTGTATCTTCCTCATTTAATATTCCTCTTATATACGTGGCAGTCCAGTGAGGGGTCATGCTGGACTGTAACAGTGTTAAGCTGGGGTTATTGAGTGAAGAGAGACAGAGATTACAACAGAGAGCGTATAGTACGATTATGAGAGATCACAAGATAACAGGATTAATACTGGGGAACATTGGGTTATTACAATAGAGGCCGCGGTTATTACGACACAGGGTAAGCGGTCGTTACAATGGTGGCAGCGGTGGGATCAATAATTTCTTGACGATTATTGAAGCCTCACGCGCCTGTCCGTTCGGTTATGTTATGTGGTGAGGGTGCAGCCGGGGCCCATGAGATAGAGTCGACGGTAATCCTATGTGGTGTGATTCGCATAGAGTAGGCGATTCTAGGGTCGTGCGGGCTGGGAAGTTCAAGTATATACAGTAAGCGTATGCGCTAAGCAGGCAGTTTAGCGTGGAGGCCGCCTTGGGTAGTTGGACAGGGTATTATTTTTCTCGACCCTCTGCAACTACAGACAAGGGTGCTGCGTGGTGGTTTTCGCAGCAACAATTCTAGGTGTCGAATTGTCGGGGCGGGGAAATATTAGGACGCTAATTATTATCCCCGAGGGCGTGGTAGGCGACCCAATCGCTAGATTTTTACGGTACAGCCATGAAGGTACCAAGAGTCACTGAGGGATGGTGTAGTAGATTCTCTAGCAACGGAATTACGGTGGTGTCGGACAGTTAGATCCGTCGGTTGTTCCGCTATCTAGTCTAACCGTTGACCGCGAAGGACAGGATTATTTGGTACTGTCGGGATCTAGGTGGATGTGGTTACCTAGGCTTGGAGAAGCGACAGGGCGGGCCGGGACGGGACGGTTATAGGTTAAATCGAGATTTCCTTAAGTACTAAATTAAGTTCCCTGTATATTAAGTTCCTTTTCAGGTTAAGTATCCCTTCGTTAGTTAAGTGTTCCCCCTTGGTTACCTAATTCTCATATATAAGTGTTATTATTCTTTCTAAGTATTTGTTTTACATGTTTAAGTCTGGATTTTTGTTCGTATTGTGCAGTATTAATTCTTTGAGGGAATTACTAAAAGGTGAGTGGTTTACTGTGTTCAAGTGAAGTGCGGTGTATAAAGTGAAGTCAGTGAAAGAACTGAAATCAGTGAAATCGTGGAAAATTTTTGTGATGACATTTTTCAAAGTCGCTTGGAAAATCTCAATTTCGGAATAAATTCTAGTTTTGTGCCTGGCCATACGATCATCGGGTCGTCAGTGTTAATTCAAGTGTACGATTAAAGTGGTCCGAGTGCGAACTTTGAGAGACCAAAAGTCGAATTTTGGTCATTTAAGCGAATTAGCGTTGGGACTGAATTTTCTAGCGGTTTTACTCAGCGCCCAGTGTGACAGCGCTCAGTAATTGTTTGCGCTCAACCAAGTGTCTAAGTGTCTCGCGAGTAGTATATTCAGTTCAAGTGATAAGCGAACTACACGTCGGTATTTAATTTATAATTTTGAGAAAAGAAATACTTAGTTAATTAAGAATTTGTGCGGAGACAACTTTCTGAGGATTAGGCTTCGTGTCAGTGAGCGCACTTTCAATTTTTGTATACTTATCAACGTGTCTAGGTGGTTAGCGAGTGTTATATTCCGTTAAAGTAACAAGTCAACTACGCGCCAGTATTTAAATTATAATTTTGGGAAATTAATTACTAATTTTTACTTAAGGTTCAGCGCGAATTTGTAGCTGTGAGCGTCGCAGGTATCAGTGTATATTTCTCAGTATTCTACAACGCGACCGGCGGTGAACAAGTGTATGCTATGTAAACATCGAGTTCATACAGTAACGTAAATAATTAATTTAACATTAATTTGGTTTAACTAATAATACTTATAATTATATCCGAGCGCCGTTGTTAGCGTCGGGCGTTACGGAATTAAAATAATTGTTGAAGATATGAACATCGCGCCAGGGTTAAATTAACGGTAACGTCATTCATTCCTAGTGCGCCTAAGATTTTCAAGAAAAATTTAGGAAATTCAGTTAACGTAAAATGTTGTATTTATTGTGCGCTGGTAAACTAGACTGATTATTTTCGATAAATAAAATAGAGGTGAAACTAAATTATTTACAGTAAATTCAGTGTAGTCCCTTTCGCGTAAATATTACTTGTATAATTTCAGTATATTTTGTTAAAGAATGCGGTAATTATCAATTTTCTAAGATTTATATTGGATTTACATTTACAGACAAGAAAGTCGCACTATAATTCTTTTTATATTTGCGTTACTAGTCATCTTCGAGTGTCAAATAAATATAGTGGAAATTAATTACATTTTTTCTAGTTTATTCTAGTAGTTCGATCAATTAATAATTAACGTCACCTTTTTGTGTGGTTTATAAGGCGCATATATAGTTGGTTCAACATCGTATACAGTGTTTGTTTCACAAGTGATGATTAGTAGTCGATGCCGGCTGCGTATTTCCATCTGTCCGCATATAAATGTTACGAA
Source organism: Procambarus clarkii (assembly GCF_040958095.1). Classification (NCBI taxonomy): domain Eukaryota; kingdom Metazoa; phylum Arthropoda; class Malacostraca; order Decapoda; family Cambaridae; genus Procambarus; species Procambarus clarkii. The sequence goes on from NC_091181.1 coordinate 29,223,505, forward strand.
TGAGAGAAGAGGATAATATGACTAAAGGAATTCATTCATTGGTGTAGGTAGTCAGCGAGACACTGACACCGACAGCTGTCATCGTCTGTCAACAGCTTCGGTAATTTATGGTCTTCACTGGGGCTGTGGAACGCGGTGACCGACGTGAATGAAGAGTAGTTCCGGTCTAGATGTTCAAGAGGTTTAACATAAAAGGTTAGAGATTATTGAGCGAGTGATTAGTTGTTGAGATCGGGGTTGTGTTAAAATTTCACCGCAATCGCTTGGCGGGATCAGAACTTTGCCTGTTTTCCCCAGGTAGGGTTAGGTTGCGAGGTTTACCGAGAATATGTCGTGTGATAAGCACATGAAGCTCAGGAGTAAAGGTATGGTAGACGACGAGGCTACCGGGGGAGCACCATCGACAGACCCTCACCTGGTGAGGGCAGTACAGACGTTAGCCCTTGCGGAGGGACCCCAAGCGAACCCCACGGGGGGTGTAACGGATCCGGGTGCCCAAGGGGCGGCAGCCCTGGACGAAAGCAGGATTTCATTGGGGGGCTCTGGCTCAGCGGACATCACGATGATTGGTGAGGCGATAGGTGATGGGGTTGTGGACCCCACTATTAGAACATCCACACCAGTTGAACAAGGAGTTCCCGGGGATGATGCCATTGCGGGTTCTCAAGGTCTGACGATCCCTGGGCTTATGAACGTACACACACCACCCCCACAACCTCAACAATTACAACAGGTACAACCCGAGGCACAACAACAAGCCATACAGATGCTACTACAGTTAATACAGGGGCAAAACGGATCACAACAACAACATCAGGTACAACAGGCTGCTCAACAACACCAGGTACAACAGGTTGCTCAACAACATCAGGTACAACAGGCTGCACAACAACACCAGGTACAACAGGTTGCTCAACAACATCAGGTACAACAGGTTGCACAACAACAACCACAGGTACAACAGGTTGCACAACAACAACAGGTACAACAGGTTGCACAACAACAACAGGTACAACAGGTTGCTCAACAACAACAGGTACAACAGGTTGCTCAACAACAACAGGTACAACAGGTTGCTCAACAACAACAGGTACAACAGGTTGCTCAACAACAACAGGTACAACAGGTTGCTCAACAACAACAGGTACAACAGGTTGCTCAACAACAACAGGTACAACAGGTTGCTCAACAACAACAGGTACAACAGGTTGCTCAACAACAACAGGTACAACAGGTTGCTCAACAACAACAGGTACAACAGGTTGCTCAACAACACCAGGTACAACAGGTTGCTCAACAACAACAGGTACAACAGGTTGCTCAACAACAACAGGTACAACAGGTTGCTCAACAACAACAGGTACAACAGGTTGCTCAACAACAACAGGTACAACAGGTTGCTCAACAACAACAGGTACAACAGGTTGCTCAACAACAACAGGTACAACAGGTTGCTCAACAACACCAGGTACAACAGGTTGCTCAACAACACCAGGTACAACAGGTTGCTCAACAACATCAGGTACAACAGGTTGCTCAACAACACCAGGTACAACAGGTTGCACAACAACATCAGGTACAACAGGTTGCTCAACAACACCAGGTACAACAGGTTGCTCAACAACACCAGGTACAACAGGTTGCTCAACAACACCAGGTACAACAGGTTGCTCAACAACACCAGGTACAACAGGTTGCTCAACAACACCAGGTACAACAGGTTGCTCAACAACACCAGGTACAACAGGTTGCTCAACAACACCAGGTACAACAGGTAGCACAACAACATCAGGTACAACAGGTTGCACAACAACATCAGGTACAACAGGTTGCACAACAACACCAGGTACAACAGGTTGCACAACAACACCAGGTACAACAGGTTGCCCAACAACACCAGGTACAACAGGTTGCACAACAACATCAGGTACAACAGGTTGCACAACACCAACAGGTACAACAGGTTGCCCAACAACACCAGGTACAACAGGTTGCACAACAACACCAGGTACAACAGGTTGCACAACAACATCAGGTACAACAGGTTGCACAACACCAACAGGTACATCAGGTAGCACAACAACCACAACAAATACACAGGTTGCACAACAACATCAGGTACAACAGGTTGCACAACACCAACAGGTACATCAGGTAGCACAACAACCACAACAAATACACCAGGTTGCACAACAACAACCACAGGTACTACAGATGCTGCTACAGTTACTACAAGGACAGAACGGTTCACAACCCTCACACAATCAACAACAGGGTCAACAACCACCTTATCAGAGTAGTGCCTCAAATAGTTACTCACCTGGGGTAGCCCCTTGGTCACTGGGAAATCCCTCCTCACCCCTCTCCCAACCCCTTTCCCCATCCTTCACCCAACCCCTCATAGTTCCTTCCACCCCTGGTCAGGCACCCCCTTACATTCCTAGTACTCCATCCTATAGACCGGGACTTGTGGCGTCACTCCCGAAGTTGTCGTTACCAAGGTTAAATTGTGCTGAACTCCCATCGAATAAAGTGGAACGCAACCGTTGTGTGGAAAATTGGTTGTGGGAGATGGATTCTGTGTTAGCCGCGGCTCCTGACGATGAAACTAAAATTAATCTGGCCACTGGGGCATGTGTGGGTCGCGACGGGCCCCTGAGGAAGTCTGAGGAATTCAGGCATTTGGTGACGTGGCCACAATTTGTGCAGGCCATCAAGGACCGATTTAAGGCGAAAATTACTAAAGAGGAGGCTCGTCGGTACTTAACGTCACTTCAGAGGGATAAAGGTACTCAATTGAAAGATTTTGGTGCCTTCCTTAGGACCAGGATAGGTGATCTCACTCAGGAGTTGGGTTACGATGCGCAGCAGGAGGAACGGTTTGCAAAGCAGCTATTTTGTAAGGCCTTGCCCGCCCATATCGGTCCCTACCTCGCTACGGACACGGCTTCCCTGAGTTTTAGGGAACTCGTACAATACGCCGAAGACCATATAGATGAGGACTTGGATGCGGAGGAGGCGCGGACGTCGCCATATGTCAATGCGGTGTGCAGGAAGGTAGAGAGCGGACAAGGGGGCAATAGGTCAGGACCCCCCCAGACGAAAGCGGCGGGTAGTGGTCGCACGCAACAACCCCCACGTAATGACTGGTGGGACTCGCGTACTTGTTTTAATTGTGGGAAAAGAGGCCACGTAAAAGCGAGATGCCGGAAGGGGAGAACAGAATCATGAGAGAATCCCGCCTCGGGTGGTGGCAGACCTACGTTTGAGATGACGGTTGAAGGTGTGAGATTGACAGTTTTTGTGGACACCGGAAGTCAAGCAACTCTCATTAAAAAGTCAGCCTTCAGCACACTTAAAGAGACACGCCTTAAGCGTTGTGGGAAGCATTTAACAGCAGTGAATGGTCAACATATTAATATCTTGGGCCAGGCCACTCTCAATTTTGAAGTAGGTAAGGAAGAAGCTTACCCACACAATTGCACGATTGTCGAAAATCTTGCATTCCCTGGTCAGATTTTGTTGGGAATGGATTTTCTGGGACGAGTTAACTTTTCTTTGTCGGCTCAAGAGGGAGCAAGGAAGTGCAGATTGAAGTTGGGCCAGGTAGTTTATCCCATTAAAATGGTAGATCATCCACCAGTAATTGCTTCCATTAGTAAGAAACAGAAGTACAACTGTCACTACCCTAAGTTGTTGTTTAAGTCTCTTCCAGACACAGAGAAGAAATCATGTGGGTTACATGCCTTGGTGAAACAATGTTGCCCACCACATTCAGTTAAATTCATTAAAGTATCAGTGGGACGTCACATTACACCAGGTACCACTCTTCAGGTGACTGGGAGATGTGACAGGTTGTTGATCCCTCATCATTTGATCACAGTGCTTGATAAAGGTGCCCTTATTCCAGTTGTCAATCTCTCGCACAAAACCTATCGTTTCAGGGCAGGTGATAGGGTGTCTCAGGCTACAATTGTAGAAAATACAGGAATTTTTCAGTATCAAAGCCAGGAGGAGATGCCAGCCACCACAGCACAGTGTAGTGCACTTAATGTTACAGAAAGTAGTACACAGGGAAAAAACAAGACCGAGACAGGGAAAAGTAGTAATATTCAAGAAGTTGATAAGTTAATCTCGGCTCTGGATTTGCAACATGTGCAACAGTCAGATAGGAAACTTTTGAGAGGGATTTTACGTAAATTCCCTAGACTGTTTGCAACAGAAGACGATCAGATCGGGCTTCTGGATAGGATCGAGCATGTTATTCCTACAGGTGATCATCCTCCTATTTACACCCGTCAATGGAGGCTTCCGGAACGGGCGAAGGAAGTAATTAGGGATGAGTGTCAGAGGATGTTGAGACAGGATGTGATAGAGCCTAGTACATCACCATGGTTGTCGCCAGTGGTGTTGGTACGTAAACCGGATGGTAGTTATAGGTTTTGTGTTGACTACCGAAAGATAAACGAAATTACTAAAGGTGATGTGTATCCTTTGCCACGGATACAAGAAATAATAGATCAGTTTGGGGCAGCCAAATACTTTTCCACTCTGGATGCGAAATCTGCGTATTGGGCCATCCCAGTTGCTGAGAAAGATAGAGAAAAGACCGCCTTCTCTGATGGGGTTCATACTTATCAATTCAAGCGGATGCCTTTCGGGTTAAAGACAGCGCCTTCATCATTTCAGAGGGCAATTAATTATATCCTCAGTCCAGTCTTGGGGAGGCACTCGTTAGCGTACCTGGATGATGTGGTTATCTACTCCAGGACGTTTGATGAGCACTTACGAGATTTGACTGAGACGCTGGCACTGTTAGATAAGGCGGGGTTCAAACTTAACGTGAGTAAGTGCACTCTGGCATCTCAGAAGTTTAAGTTTCTGGGATTCCAGGTGAGCACAGACGGTATCCGACCTGACCCAGACTCCTGTCGTGCCATTGCTGACATGCCAACACCTAAGACAGCAAAGGATGTTCGAAGGTTTCTGGGGGCAGCCGGATATTTCCGTCGCCACATTGAGGGTTTTGCAAGTACAACAGCACCGTTAACTGAGCTTACTAAGAAAAATGTTAAATTCGTTTGGAAACCTGAGCATGATAACGCTTATGCAAAATTAAAAAGTCAACTCATTACCACCCCAGTCTTGGCAGTACCTGATTTTGATAAGGAGTGGGAAGTACACACTGACGCCAGTGGCATAGCTATTGGTGGGTGCTTAATGCAACGTGATAATGACAATCTTCCTCACCCAGTTGCATATTTCAGCAGGAAGGTTAAGGGTCCGGAGGTCCGCTATTCTGCAACGGATAGGGAAGCTTTGGCTGTGGTAGAAAGTGTCAGGTACTTTGAACCGTATCTTTTCCAACGACACTTTGTCATTTATACAGATCACAGGGCTTTGACTCATATTTTTAAGAAAAGAACTAAGTGCCCTCGCATGTCACGTTGGTCTCATGAACTAGCTGCTCACTCATTCCAAATACTTTACAAGCCTGGACCATCACATGTTGTACCAGACACTTTGAGTAGAAACATTGCTACTATTAACGTAAATCTTAACATTGAAAATATTTCCAGTGAGAAAATGCGAGAATTCCAGATGAACGAACCAAGGTGGAAGGAAATTATTGAACTTTTGGAGGGAGGAAAATATCCGTCGAAGAAACGTAATTTGGCAATTCATGATTTTGAAATGAAGGATGGGGTCTTATTTTATGTAAAGGGACAGCAGGATCGTGCAGTTTTTCAGTTGGTTATCCCAGAGGTGTTGAAGAAGGCGGCGTTGAAACTCGCACATTCGTCTAAGATTGCAGGTCATCCGGGGATTTTTAAAACTCACATGAAAGCCAAGTCACTCTTTTTCTTCCCCGGTATGTTAACAGAGGTCATTAACTTCGTTAAGTCCTGTGGTCACTGTCAAAGGAGGAAAGGTACCCTTAAGGTACAAGCTCCATTGCAAGAATTCCCAGAAATTTTGGAACCTTTAGATCGGGTGGGGGCTGATCTGATTGATCTGCATCACAGTCATTCAGGAAACCGTTACGTATTGGTGTTGGTAGACCACCTGTCCAGGTACACCACACTGATTGCATTGCCTCAGAAGGATTCACGAACTGTTGCAAAGGCGTTCTTAGATAGGTTCGTCACTGTATTCGGTCCCCCTAAAGTGTTAGTTTCTGACCGAGGTCAGGAATTTAATGGGAATATTTTTAGAGAAGTATGTAAAATTGTAGAAACCACTTCAGCATTCACTACGGCTTATCACCCTCAGGCTAACGGCATGACAGAACGGACGAACCGGTCAGTTAAAGATATGCTTGCAATTCTTGCAGAGCATGATGCAAATTCGTGGGACGAACAACTCCCCTATGTCCAGTTGGCTCTGAACACTGCCATCCATCGATCCATTAACACCCAACCCCTTTTGCTGTTCACAGGGCATCCATGTAATTTCCCGTCAGGTCTGCTTAACAGACATAATATTGTATATGGGGAAGATTACCCATCAGAAGTTTTAAATAAGATGAAAAATGCATGGAGAATTGCAGCTAGGGCTTCCAAGACAGCACGAGACCGCTATGCTCAGCATTATGACAAGAAGGTACGACCTCTTGAGTTGAAAGTTGGGAGTCTTGTGTTGAGAGTTAATGAGGCGGCTCCTGCCAATCAGAGTAGGAAACTTGCTCCTAGATGGCGGGGCCCTTACCGAGTAATTGAAAGAAAAGGTCCGGTTAATTTTGTTATTAAAGGTATTTTTGAAGACCAAGTTGAGAGAACGATTCACATTAATAAATTAAAACCTTATCACGCGAGGGAGGAACTAGAGCTGCCTTCAGCAAGTCTAATTCCTGACCTGTCTAATGATCCAAGTGCTGAGTCAGATGATGAGGATGACCTTCTGTCAGATCTCATCCGTAGTCAAGTTCAATCTTGTCACCCCATGGTAACAAGGTCGCGAGCTGTACAGTAAATTGGTAATGATCTCCCCTAGTCAGGTTTAGTAATTTCATAATAATTATCCTGTAGAGGCACTGGTGTGTATTTACTGATGTGCATGACTCAGGTAGCATACTTGCCTTGCTCTGGGGTTTCCAACTTCCTACACCTCAGAGTAATATCCATGCTTCCGCCATTTGTTGTTGTCTGTCTTTCTCAGGTCTGATGGTACATCAGTTCCAGCCTCCCAGTCACACGTGAACCAAGGATCGAGATCAGCAGGTCTGGGGATGACCCACCTGGCTGATAAGATCGGGGTCTGAGGCACGTTACATAAAGTCCTCCCCCTTTGTACCCGGTAACTCGTCAATTGGTTATCCGGAAGGGGTGACTGGCGTACAGTCACCCGGCCGACACCTCACATCACTAACGAGGTTGTCCCAGTCCAGCCATGCTGTCTTCACGGAGCAGAGCCCAGTCACCATCACAACCGTGGGCAAGCTGTCTCAAGGTCACCAACCAAGCCCACCAGCCGCGTAGTCAAGACTGCGGGAAAACCGGAAGTGGAAGACGAGTGGTCTACGAAGAAGAACGCTAATTGCAAGGACTTGTCAGCTCTTATCAAAACCTGTGGTTGCGTCGTCTGTGGAAACCAAGCAGCAACACGGTGGTCTCAGGTACGAACAGCACTACCCCTACAGAGTGCTTGCGGAATCGCCAGATGAGGTACAATCCTGTACCTCGGCCCAAGTTCAGCTACACGAGGGGTTGCACGAAAGGTGTACCGGCCCAGTAGTACCGGGATGACAAGTAAACGCCGGTAGATGACGTCGCCCAGGAGCTGAGGCAGGGCCCACCTGTCCTGTCACCATGCCATCCTCTTCAACACCACTCGAACCTCACTACCAACGCGAGACATCGTGACACGTCGAAGTTGTGCTCTACTGTGGCAGCCATGATTAACAACAATCCATCAAGACTGTTTGGGGAGCGAGAAGATGAGGTGAACCCGGGTTCCTGTTAGCGGGGTCCACCTGAGCTGACAGCCGCCAGCTGTCAGCTGTCACTCAAGTCAGGTGCGGGTAGTACGAGACCCCTGTACTGTCCGTAGTTGGCCGGGGCCGGAAATGGAACTTCCAGACGACCAGGATCTTCAAGCAACATGAGGTAGTCGCCGGAATCTACAGCAACGAAATGTCAACAGGAACGAACGAGAAAATATTTATAGAAAAGTTTCATATACAAATAAACGCTATTAATATAGTAAACTGTGGTAACTCGGAACAGTTCAACTTTTAATTTTCCATCGGATAGTAAGCACCTATACACCTTCGGAAAGTTCTCTGGACCAGTATTAAATGTTGAAAACTAGACCTAGTGAAATAGAGAAATAAATCTAGAAAGTGAACATTAGAAGATTAGATTACATTAGATTACTCTAGATAAGTTGTATGAGTAAACTGGTTTGAGAACCATCTAGTAGGGTCTCTAGAAACGTTGATCAGTGGGGAACTTTATCTAGATTTTCTAGATCCTAGATACTGATAGTTATACATATATATATTTTTAATTTTTTTTGTGGTTTACTGAACAATAAGGGTGTGGTACACAGTCTGACAAATGTGTTCACCCGCTGTGGTTGTGGACTTGAATATGAACTCTGGGATATTAGGAGTTTGAGGAACTTATATCCAGAGTGTTGTTGTTGGTTAAGGGACATGTCTGTGGACATTGAATTTTTTTTAATAATAAAAATATTTTTGTGTATTTTCTTTAGATTTTAAGATTGGGATGCGCTGTGGTGGACAGTTGCCACAGGTGTGGAGTGGAACACTAGGTCCCTGAGAGGTAGTGTTCTTCCATGTTGATATAATTTTATAATTTTGTTAAATTTTTTTAATGACATTGATTTTTTTTATTTAATGTTTTGTGTGATGTGTTTGATCTTTATTCCGGGTGGAATACTGGGATAGCTGAAGGCTATCAGCTGATTTTAGCTAGTTAGTAATTGTTAGGTTGGGATTTCTCCAGTTATGCGTTACTATATCAAGACAGGTATAGGATATTTTGTCTTCCAGGTAGTTGGAAGGGTATGGGGCTGCATCCAAGTGGACAGCCAGGATTATAGGGACGGTCTCTGTCCTTATGTTTTATGTATTATTACTGTTGTGTTGATAGGTATAAATACATGCTGGGACACACCTTTTGGGTGTGCCGTTATTGTTGTTGGAGTATTGTATGGAATTAGTTAGGATTAGATAAATTTCTTTTGTTTTGAGGCATTGGTTTAAAATAGTGTTGGGTTAAAAATGTTGTTTTTGGAGTTAATGGTTAGGGTAGGGCAGGATTTCTGGATAAGAAAAGTGTGTGTAACTTGCTTTACACACAAATTTCTTAATTTCCGAGGAGGGGGAGTTGTAATGATCTGGGGCTCAGACCATTGGTTCTCCCTTCTCCCCTCTTTTCCCTCCCCTTCTCCCCTCCTTCCTTCTCCCCTCCCCTTGGCCGTCATTCGTCTCCTCCTCTTCCCCCCCCCCTGTCGCCCATTTGTCAGGGTCAAGAGGTTGACCTGAGGGTAGGGTGGTCGTGGATAACTTGGCTTCTCCCACTCAATTCCCCACTCAGATATTTCCCTCTCCACCCCCTCTCATCCCTCTCTGTCCCTCTCAGCAGCGGCCTTCCCCATACCAGGCAGAGTCAAATGTCCCTACTCCTATCTTAGAGGAGACAGGCTTGAACATAAATTATCAGTTTTGTAAACATTGCTCGCAGGTGCCTGGGCTCCATAGACGCGCCTTGTCCCTCTTCTCTTTAGCTGGGGAGAGCTGACTCAATCTTCAGAAATTCATGTAGCTTTCCACGACAGATCAGTGAAGGTGATTGGCCTGAGATAAGGGCCAAGTCCTTATTGGCCCTAGAGAGCCAGACCTCAGGCCTACGTGTTAAATGGTTGGCCATTGCCAAAATAATGGGTGGAGCCCTGGGGCTGTAGTAGATGGTGGGAGGAGTAATCCTTCCCAGCAATAGGTTGGAAAAACTAAATTTCATCAGTGTGTCTTGGGAGTGTATTAGGAACAGGGCCGCAAGCCCGTATCCTCGGGGCTGAGGGCAGCCATCAACATCTTGGCCGTGGTGCGGGTATTTAAGGTATAGTGCACTTGAGTTTTGTGTCCTCGGTAAATACCCATTGTGCCTCTAGGGAAATAGAATAGGTGATGTGTTCAAATTGTCTTAATTAACATGTTTCATAAAATAAATGGTATAGCTTGTCCAGTGGTATTCACTTAACTCCCCTTTGATATATTTTGCTACTTTGTCATTTTTAGGTGTTGTATTGGAAGCCCCCATGTTCTCCTACTATTAATAGATACTAAAGTTGCCCTTGGATTCAAATAAGTAACGTAAATTACACAAACTAATTTTCCAAAATTTATTACTGAAATTCATATTACCCGGAGTCCCATGGTTACTGATTCCTTGCCTTCCTGGGGGATCGGTGATTGACACATTCAGGTATGGTTGGTCGGGAAGGTGGTGGCAGTGTTAATGTGTTTTGTTATTGTTTTAACTAATAACCCTTGTCCTTGGTGTATCTTCCTCATTTAATATTCCTCTTATATACGTGGCAGTCCAGTGAGGGGTCATGCTGGACTGTAACAGTGTTAAGCTGGGGTTATTGAGTGAAGAGAGACAGAGATTACAACAGAGAGCGTATAGTACGATTATGAGAGATCACAAGATAACAGGATTAATACTGGGGAACATTGGGTTATTACAATAGAGGCCGCGGTTATTACGACACAGGGTAAGCGGTCGTTATTACACGTTTTAAATCAAATAACAGAAAACACTTCCTAGATCCGTAGAAAGGTAAAAAAATATATTACAACAAAATAAATAGCTACAACAGAGCTACGCTGCCCAGTAAATAACCTTGAGTTTGGAGATCACACGCAAGCGCTGTCAGCCTCCAGCTGTATAATACACGGAGGTCGTTCATGGTGTATTGCAACCTCCTCTCAGGGTGGATAGCCCCCCCCCCCCCACCATGGAGGTAGTCGCTTCAACACCATACGTAATTAGAGGGGGGGTAGAAATAGCCTAAGCTACTCTATCCCTTTGAGATGTATTTTTTTCTTGTCTCAATAAACATACTTGAACTTGAATACGTAATTTAGTGTTATTATTTATTCCCTGACCTTAGGTTAGGTTAGGGTTACTTCAAGTTAGGACAACGTTTGATTTCATTATGTTTCGTTACGTTAATATGGTGTATTATTCGCAAATATGTGAAATATGGAATTCTAGGCTATTTGAGTATCCCCTACAGTTTCGTTTACAGAAACCCAATTTTTCCGCCCGTTTCAAAGAAAACGAATTTAGCATATACGTTTATACTTTAAACCAACAATTTATAATAAGTTATAACTTGAGAATATTACTTGTCTGTTTAGGACAAGGGTTCACTTGCCCGTTTACAAATAGACTATTATTGGAAGTGTAATATGCTTGCTTTCACACCATCACAAGTATCTGGATCCCTATCCAGGTGGATGGAAGCGGGACTGATGTCTCGTGGCAATGAATATACTCTTAGAACGGGCTGTATGCCAGAGTATGCCATCTTCCCCACCACATATAACACGTGGATGATATACTGTTTTCTACTCCTGAAACCTGGACTAAGAAAGCGATTTACACACGACTCACAACTGCTGACGTTCGAACATATCCGGAACAAGTGCTTCACTGACGAATTTTGTTCGAATCACAACGCTATAAATGCTTCACCCACGTACTACAAATACAAATAATCGCCAACAGAACCTAAACACCTAACCTAACCTATGCCTATATATGCACAATATGCTAATATATTATAATATTAATTTATACTTGAGAAAATTCCCGTTTTGAATGAACAGCATGTTAAAATTTATGAATGCGTCTGTGGGGTCGACCGCTGGATGTAATGGACTTGAGTCGAGGACGGGTTGAATTATCGCCAACAGAACCTAAACACCTAACCAAATCTAACTTTTGCCTATATAGGTTTAGGTTCTGTTGGCGATTAGTTGTATTTGTAGTACGTGGGTGAAGCATTTACAGTGTTGTGGTTCGAACAAAACTCGTCAGGTACTTGTTCCGGAAGTGTTCGAAGGTCATCAGTTGTGAGTTGTGTGTAAATCATTTTCCATTCATAAGCAGGGGGTTTGGCGGGTGCATGGAATGAACTTTGGCCTTTATTTATTGGGACGGGCTGCGAGCATTTAGAGTGTGTTGATGAGGATGGGATGACTCGCAACTGATGGCGTTCGAACATTTCTTCGTTGCCGACCTCTGTTCGAATCTCACCTCTGTAAAGGCTTCATCCACGTAGTGCAAATACTATTAGAAGAGAACCTAAAGTCACAACTTAACCTGAGTTAACCCTAACTATTCAACACATTCTAGTATGTGTTGGCAGTACATGGGAAGAGTCGAGTACTACCCCACCCATGGTGGTAGTACATGGGGGGGGGGGAGTCCAGTACCACCCTCCACGCTGGGACCAACTCACTCATCTTATACCAGACGTCAATTTGTCAACTACCAGGATTTGTCATGTGATGGTTTGTGTGGCGGACACTTGTTGAGAGATGTGCAGGGTGCAGGGTGGAGGGGTGAGGGTGGTGGGTGGAGGGTGAGGAGTTAGGGTGATGAGGGTGAAGGGTGTGGGGGCTGAAACTGAGCGAGCGGGAGGCATTTTTTTATGGAGGAGGCTTGAGAGAGAGAGAGAGAGAGAGAGAGAGAGAGAGAGAGAGAGAGAGAGAGAGAGAGAGAGAGAGAGAGAGAGAGAGAGAGAGAGAGAGAGAGAGAGAGAGAGAGAGAGAGAGATATGCAGATGAAGAAAAGTTGTCAAAATACGAAATAGTTATAATAAGTGCCATCGTGCTGTCCGCCTTGCTGGCACCATGTGGTGCCAGATGGCTCTACACAAAGCTGCCTCGTACGCGGTGGCTGGTGATCGAGTGTTGGTAAAGCTTTCCTTAAGTGTTACAGCATGTGTGAGTGAGCACTGGACGACTGCTTGCATGTTTGTCTTCCAAGTGTTCTGCTTTTGGGTAGTGTTTGTTGCACGAGGATCTGCTCATCTTTTTTCACCTTAGAATTATGACTTGGTTGTCCTCGAGTAGACCCAAGCTCTTGGGCCACCATCTATGGGAATGGAGAGTCTTTTCTTAGCACAATCTTTCCAGTCTTGGGTGGCTTGCTGTTGTAGGCTGATGTTCAGTGGTTGTATGTTCAGGGATTGAAGGAGCACCTGGTTGATGGGGGTTCTCGGGGTACTCCCCAAGCCCGGCCCGAGGCCAGGCTTGACTTGTGAGAGTTTGGTCCACCAGGCTGTTGCTTGGAGCGGCCCGCAGGCCCACATACCCACCACAGCCCGGTTGGTCGCGCCTGGTTGTGTGATCATATGGTGGGCGGCGTTTTAGTGCCTTTTTTACAGCGTCTGCATATTCGTTTTCTTTAAGTTTAGGGGTACTCCAGGGTATTTAATGACGGTGGGCTCGAGGGGACCGGGGGGGGGGGGAAGCTTCTAGGGGAAGGTGGGGCTGGAGGGAAAGGGAAGGGGGGGGACTGCTAGTGATGGCTTCACCAGATAACATTGTAACAATTCCTCCCTCACTTACTGACCATTAAGCTAACCTTCCCCATTCTTTGTCTGGTTCTCTCTACTCCCCTAATCGATCCTGCAGGGTCGACCATCCCGCCTTTTCCACCATCTTTAGTTCAGTGCAGTGACTGTTTTCACTCGTTTCTCTTATCATGTCTACATTTAAAGTTGTGTATCGAAGCGACTTCGACAACTTGCTCATCTAGTCCGTTCCAGCTATTTAGGACACTGAGAGGGAAAGAAGCCCGGGTTCAATCCCCGGTGGAGGCTGAAACAGACACAGTTTCTTTCATCCTGATGCCCCTTTTCGCCTAGCAGTAAATAGGTACGACTTTGAGACTGAAAAGTTCTTTCTGACATCCCTGTGACTCATCTGTGTTTCCAGTTTCCAATTGTGTCCTCTCGTTCTACTGTTTATTAATTTGAACACTGCTTCTATACTTACTTTGTCAGTCCCCTTTAGTGTCTTGTCCGTCGTTATCATGTCTCACCTCTTCCTTCTTTCCTCCAGAAAAAAACTTTTGGAAAATTACTTGTCAAATTTTGTTTTGTGCTTCTTTAGGTAGGGGTTCCATGCGTGGGCAGCATACTCAATAACACCTCTCACACAGGATGTATGTATGTATATATGTATATATATATACATACATACATCCCGGGGATTGAACCCGGGCTTCTTTCCCTCTCAGTGTCCTAAATAGCTGGAACGGACTAGATGAGCAAGTTGTCGAAGCCGGTTCGATACACAACTTTAAATGTAGATATGATAAGAGAAACGAGTGAAAACAGTCACTGCACTGAACTAAAGATGGTGGAAAGGCGGCGCTTAAGGACAAATGGTCGACCCTGCAGGATATATATATATACATATATATATATATATACATATATATATATATATATACATATATATATATATATATAGAGAGAGAGAGAGAGAGAGAGAGAGAGAGAGAGAGAGAGAGAGAGAGAGAGAGAGAGAGAGAGAGAGAGAGAGAGAGAGAGAGAGAGAGAGAGAGAGAGAGAGAGCTCTGAAGGGAACTTTGTTAAAGTTGGTGAAGGATATTTTAGTACTTCTGACACACCAGCCTATTTTTCAAGGTTGCAAAGGAGTCTCTGATAAGGAACAGTGTCAAAAGCTTTCTGCCAGTCTATGAAAATGCAGTCTGCCCAGCCCTCTCTATCCTGTTGTTGATAGAGCGGGCTGGATTGTTGTCACCTTGTCATAGAAGTCCAGTAAGTTGGTGAAGCAAGAATTTCCTTTGTTGAGTCCGTGTCGATGCTTGGAACAAAATATGTGTTAAATGATCAACGAGCCTTCTTTTGGTTAGTCTGTCTAATATCTTACAGGGAATACTTAGTGATACCGGTCTATAGGTAGTGACTTTTGTCTTCTTCCTTTCTTGTGTATAGACGCCACATTTGCCACTTTCTATATGTCGGGAAGTTCTCCCATCTTTAGTGAGGAGCTGAAGACTATAGCAAGAAGTACACACAATGCTGCAGCTGCCTCGTTTAGGATCCATGGTGAGATGTTGTCGCGGCCTGTATCTTTCATCCCATCTGTCTCCTCTAATTGTTTCAAAACTTCCTCTGCTGTTGCTTCTGTTTCAATCAATCTTTCTTGTAACATTAAAAGTTTTATGTCAGGGGACAGTTCTGTTTCAATCTTAAAACTTCCTTTAAGCTTTTATTGAGTTCTAAACACACTTCCTTATCATTCTTTATAGGTACGTCAGTCCCATCAACCTATACGTCGTTATGGAACGATCACCTGACAGGTGGGTGGACCCACACTCTCGATCACTTAACGTCCTTAATTTTACTCAAGTTTCAACAGCGGTTGTCTTAATGGATTTACAATATTCAGACTTGGAAGGTGGAGCGTCCTAGCCCACAGCTGATGCAGACCAGGGGAGGGGGGGGTGGTGGGGGGAGGGGGGTGGTGGGGGGAGAGGGGAGGGGGGGTGGTTTAACATACAGCAGAACTGACAGCGAGAAACAGTGAAGAAGTAGGGGGCGTGTGCTGGTACTCCCCTGGGAAATTCTGGTATATACCCAGCCAACATATGAGAGCTGCTCATACTTACTCTAACACTATAACTTACTCTTACGTAACAGCCTTCACTAGCACACCTCTCCTATAGAACTGACAATTAAGCAACCCGTCCACCTCATAACACGTCGCATTTTGACGTACACTTCACCTAGGGACAAAAACTATCCTACTAAAAAATAATAGTGGCTCGCAAAATTGACATAATGTCCCGTTTTCTGTTCGTGGGTCCTACTGAAGCTTAGGATAAGACACATTAGTACAACGGTTTCTTTTAAGGAAGGCGCTTGTACACCCGCCACCACCTTGTGCGTTCAGGCGCCTGTGACATGTATTCTAACGTGACAATTCTAAGACGACCTGTTCACGGGCTGATGCACAATATAAATATAATGAAACCAAAAAACTAGAACTGTATTATACCAAATATTTATTTTTAGGGTTCAGGAATGTGAGTTATGAATAAGAAACTTAATATAGGAATTCTATCATAAGATTATCAAAATATGACTGGAGAAAGAGGCCCGGGTAGACTGCATCTTCCTTGACTATCAGAGAGCTCATGACAGTGTTCCTCATGAAAGACTGGTGTATAAGACTGGTGTAAATGAAGCTGGAATAACTGGGAAAACTACCACCACCACCACCACACACTACCACAACCACACACACCACCACCACACACACCACCACAACTACACTACCACCACCACAACTACACTACCACCACCACACACAACCACCACCACCACTACCGCCACCACCACACACACCACCACCACCACACACACCATCACCACCACACACCACACCACCACCACCACACACACCACCACCATACACACACTACCACCACCACCACTACCGCCACCACCACACACACCACCACCACCACACACACACCACCACACACACACCACCACCACACACACACTACCACCACCACCACACACACCACCACCACACACTACCACCACCACCACCACCACCACCACACACACAACCACCACCACACACACACACCACACCACCACACACACACACCACACCACCACACACACACCACCACACCACCACACACCCATCCCACAAAACCTGGCCTCTGAGCCGCTACAACGAGGCAACTGCTGCCTGACAAAACAAATTAATTGTCAATAAAAGGGTGGGCGATGTTGGGCGGGCAGGAGAGAGAGTGCCTCACACCGGGCGCCTTTTAGCGGCTCCTCAGGGTGCCTGGCACTGCCTCTCACCCCCACCTTAAGGCACCCTACGGCACTGCCTCTCGCCCCAACCTTGAGACACTCTACGGCACTGCCTCTCACCCTCACCTCACCCTTGCTGGAGAGCACCATACTAGCGAAGGGTGCGCAAACCCTAAGGATTAATAGTAATTCCGGATTACCTCATAGTGTTACTTGAATTAGTAATTGTGATTAATCAGAGCGCCGCGGGGCTCAAGCTGTCTCTCACGTGACGGTTTATCTCCCAGCTAGTGTCGGTAGCCATAACTCTCTCCATGTAACCTGTAACACGGGAGGAACCACTCATGTAACCTGTAACACGGGAGGAACCGCTCATGTAACCTGTAACACGGGAGGAACCACTCATGTAACCTGTAACATGGGAGGAACCGCTCATGTAACCTGTAACACGGGAGGAACCGCTCATGTAACCTGTAACATGGGAGGAACCGCTCATGTAACCTGTAACATGGGAGGAACCACTCATGTAACCTGTAACATGGGAGGAACCACTCATGTAACCTGTAACACGGGAGGAACCGCTCATGAACCTGTAACATGGGAGGAACCCCTCATGTAACCTGTAACATGGGAGGAACCGCTCATGTAACCTGTAACACGGGAGGAACCACTCATGTAACCTGTAACACGGGAGGAACCACTCATGTAACCTGTAACACGGAAGGAACCACTCATGTAACCTGTAACACGGAAGGAACCACTCATGTAACCTGTAACACGGAAGGAACCACTCATGTAACCTGTAACACGGAAGGAACCACTCATGTAACCTGTAACATGGGAGGAACCGCTCATGTAACCTGTAACACGGGAGGAACCACTCATGTAACCTGTAACATGGGAGGAACCACTCATGTAACCTGTAACACGGGAGGAACCACTCATGTAACCTGTAACACGGAAGGAACCACTCATGTAACCTGTAACACGGAAGGAACCACTCATGTAACCTGTAACACGGAAGGAACCACTCATGTAACCTGTAACATGGGAGGAACCGCTCATGTAACCTGTAACATGGGAGGAACCGCTCATGTAACCTGTAACATGGGAGGAACCACTCATGTAACCTGTAACACGGGAGGAACCACTCATGTAACCTGTAACACGGAAGGAACCACTCATGTAACCTGTAACACGGAAGGAACCACTCATGTAACCTGTAACACGGAAGGAACCACTCATGTAACCTGTAACATGGGAGGAACCGCTCATGTAACCTGTAACATGGGAGGAACCGCTCATGTAACCTGTAACATGGGAGGAACCGCTCATGTAACCTGTAACATGGGAGGAACCGCTCATGTAACCTGTAACATGGGAGGAACCGCTCATGTAACCTGTAACATGGGAGGAACCACTCATGTAACCTGTAACATGGGAGGAACCGCTCATGTAACCTGTAACACGGGAGGAACCGCTCATGTAACCTGTAACATGGGAGGAACCGCTCATGTAACCTGTAACACGGGAGGAACCGCTCATGTAACCTGTAACACGGGAGGAACCGCTCATGTAACCTGTAACATGGGAGGAACCGCTCATGTAACCTGTAACATGGGAGGAACCGCTCATGTAACCTGTAACATGGGAGGAACCGCTCATGTAACCTGTAACATGGGAGGGGGGTATGAACCCCGGGGGTTACACGAGGTCCTCAGCATGAAAAGCGTTCCACAGCAGCATACGAAGTCGGCTCAGGTTATCCAACAGTATGAAGCTGTTTGTTTACACTTTGTGAATCTAATCTGTGTATACCGAGGCTCGAAGCCGCCCCGGGCCGCCTCGGTCGCTACCCCTCACACCTAATACTTGGACGCAAGCATTTGGACGCAAGGGATACGAGCGTACATAACTTGAGGTATTTAGAAAGCACTGCATAGGAATAGAACATTACTAGAGTATTTTTCCGTATATTACTGTCCATGTGTTGTGCAGCTAATTCTACAGGTGTGGAGCCTTGCTAATCGTGTAGTCTTTCAACTGTAGTAATGTGTGCATCTGTTCTTACTGTATAAGGTACAGGCTGATGTAGTACGACCTGTGTGAATTTACGCACAGTACTCGTGTGCACTTGTACTGCTTACAGAGTGTACGAGTGCGGCTGCTCTGAGTAACACTGTGTGACACTGGCAGCGGTGCATGTGCATGTGTACCACACGTGTTCATGAGCACGCAGGTAGAGTGCATCACTCACTGCTGCGTTGTACAGGAGTGATAGTGAGGTTGGCACCACTTCCGTGCCTGTTGAAGCTATTGGAGATGTTGAGTCTCGTGTCCCTAGTCCAGAAGGTCGTGTTTACGTGTAGGATTTTGTACGAGCCCTTTGGCGGGAAGCTTCGATGGCGATTCTGGAGCACCTGCGAGCGTCGGGAACTACCTTTGTGGCTTCACCTTGAACAGTTTATAAAGCCTCGAGGCTGGTGCTGGGAAAGGTTACTACGTGTAAAGCCTGGCCCCCAGGGTGCGTTAAATGTCACGATGCGGTTGTATAGTTTACTTATAATTTACCTGTAGTCAGATTCGACAGTTCTGTTCTCTAAACACGTGGCTATGTTTATTTTCCCATATATTTGGGACTGCTAGGTCGAGTTTCGGCTCTTGGATTCGGCTTTTCAACTCTAACTGTTGATGGTTCGGGGCGGCGACCAGGACTCCTGGTTGGTGGTGTGGTCAACCAGACTGGTAGAGTACAATGTACAATAACCCACAACCTTCTCCTGTCACATACATGTTGTGGTTCGTTTAGAAGTGGCTCCCACAACTTCCTCCTCTCATTTCTCTCAATTTATTCCAAACATTTCCAACTTTTCCACCTGTCCACCATCGTGTATCCACCTTTCCATCGTCATCGTGTCCACCACCTTTCCACCATCCTACAATTAATTCATATTCTTATTCTCATTCTCATTTTCTCTCACACTCTCTCTCTCTCTCTATCCTACATTGGTAAGGTCCTCTACCTTACCTCTACCTTACCTTTATCTTCCCTCACGATCCAGTGCACGGTTTTCAGACCCCATCAGTTACAGAAGTGTGAACCTATATTTTAGCCTTGTACTTCTTGATGCGGGGATTACATGCTAGAGCTGCGTAACTGGTCTCACGTAGGTTGTGTGCAATGTGCAGAATGCTTCCATACTGAAGATACCGAGAAGCTCTCATAAGGTTCAACAGTTTAACACATGACGCTGACCTTATTCTAATTGTGTGCGTCTGTGGCGTAAGACCTTATGTCACATGTACTTCAAGGTCATTTTCCTTTGGCGACTCTGGAAGGTTGTACCGTCTTTACTGCGAACTGTCCCTCACCTTGCATTTATTGGCATTAATCTCAAGTAGCCACTTTCCAGACTTCCCAGTCTCCATATTCTGAATTAATTTGGCGTCGTATGTGATCATTGTCGTGGAAGTTTTATTACAGTTGCGTGCTGAGGTACAGCTTCGGGCCAGGAGCTGGACCATGCTGAGGTACAGCTTCGGGCCAGGAGCTGGACCATGCTGAGGTACAGCTTCGGGCCAGGAGCTGGACCATGCTGAGGTACAGCTTCGGGCCAGGAGCTGGACCATGCTGAGGTACAGCTTCGGGCCAGGAGCTGGACCATGCTGAGGTACAGCTTCGGGCCAGGAGCTGGACCATGCTGAGGTACAGCTTCGGGCCAGGAGCTGGACCATGCTGGACCATGCTGAGGTACAGCTTCGGGCCAGGAGCTGGACCATGCTGAGGTACAGCTTCGGGCCAGGAGCTGGACCATGCTGAGGTACAGCTTCGGGCCAGGAGCTGGACCATGCTGAGGTACAGCTTCGGGCCAGGAGCTGGACCATGCTGAGGTACAGCTTCGGGCCAGGAGCTGGACCATGCTGAGGTACAGCTTCCGGCCAGGAGCTGGACCATACTGAGGTACAGCTTCGGGCCAGAAGCTGGACCATACTGAGGTACAGCTTCGGGCCAGGAGCTGGACCATACTGAGGTACAGCTTCGGGCCAGGAGCTGGACCCGGCTGAGCTACAGCATCGGGCCAAGAGCTTGTCAATTGAAGTTTATTTTAGAGTTTAAAAGAAATAGGCTTAGAAAATATCTGAAGTCTGCCTGCAATTTCTAATAAAATTTAAAATGTTTACTTGTAAAAGCCTGAACATTTATGCCTGGCAATATAAGTTAATGTCTAGTCAGCAGCGACAACTGTCACCTTGTCTGTCTCCTTGTCACCTGTCTATCCTACTCACTACCAAATAATAATAGACAACAACGTCTATTAGGCTAAGCGAGGCAGCATTAATATTAATAATAATAATAAAAAATGAGAATAATTCGATTTGTTAAAGTAACAAAGTACATTACGCGCCACTGCGTTACCAGGCAAAGTCTTCCATAAGCCAGCAACACTATATCCGTGCCAGTATTTACCCAGGACACTCGTGACTCTAAACTTAGGTAACTTGAGAAAGAATGGTGACAAATTGGTGTTAGTATATTCCGACAGTCCACCCGTTAAGTCTCTCGTGGCCGCTTATCAATGTTTTCCTTCACTATGTCTCTTCTATGTTTCCTCCTGCTCCTCCACCACCACCACTCGCCACCCTCCACCAGATCCTGCTACCACCTGCCACCCTCCACCACCTCCTGCCACCCTCCACCACCACCACTCGCCACCCTCCACCAGATCCTGCTACCACCTGCCACCCTCCACCACCTCCTGCCACCCTCCACCACCTTCTTCCACCCTCCACCACCACCTGCCACCCTCCACCACCTTCTTCCACCCTCCACCACCACCTCCTGCCACCACCTGCCACCCTCCACCACCTTCTTCCACCCTCCACCACCACCTCCTGCCACCACCTTCCACCCTCCACCACCTCCTGCCACCCGCCGCCCTTCTCCTTCCCGGTATTCTCATCAAATTTTTTTGGTGTTGAGATAATCGGGGGACGTGAAGACTCCCTTGTTAACCCAGTACCACCCCCCCCCCCCGCCACGCTCCACCCCGCCCCCGCCACGCTCCACCCCGCCCCCGCCACGCTCCACCCCGCCCCCGCCACGCTCCGCCACGCTCCATCCCGCCCCCGTCATGCTCCACCCCGCCCCCGCCACGCTCCACCCCGCCCCCGCCACGCTCCGCCACGCTCCATCCCGCCCCCGCCACGCTCCACCCCGCCCCCGCCACGCTCCACCCCGCCCCCGCCACGCTCCACCCCGCCCCCGCCACGCTCCATCCCGCCCCCGCCACGCTCCACCCCGCCCCCGCCACGCTCCACCCCGCCCCCGCCACGCTCCACTCCGCCCCCGCCACGCTCCACCCCGCCCCCGCCACGCTCCACCCCGCCCCCGCCACGCTCCACGTTTCACTAGGGTTTTAGAGGGAGCAAACCTCTCCATGATGTATACTCTGTTTTTGTCTTCCAAAATCAAAAGAATGATATAGTGGAGCAGCAAGGAGCATAGAACCACCTGTTTTATGTGAGTGTACAGACAGTGAGGCAGATAGTGAGACAGATAGTGAGGCAGATAGTGAGACAGATAGTGAGGCAGGCAGTGAGGCAGACAGTGAGGCAGATAGTGAGACAGATAGTGAGGCAGATAGTGAGACAGATAGTGAGGCAGGCAGTGAGGCAGACAGTGAGGCAGATAGTGAGACAGATAGTGAGGCAGGCAGTGAGACAGACAGTGAGACAGACAGTGAGGCAGGCAGTGAGACAGACAGTGAGACAGACAGTGAGACAGATAGTGAGGCAGGCAGTGAGGCAGGCAGTGAGGCAGACAGTGAGGCAGGCAGTGAGACAGACAGTGAGGCAGACAGTGAGACAGACAGTGAGACAGACAGTGAGGCAGACAGTGAGGCAGACAGTGAGGCAGACAGTGAGGCAGGCAGTGAGGCAGGCAGTGAGACAGACAGTGAGACAGACAGTGAGGAAGACAGTGAGACAGACAGTGAGACAGACAGTGAGGCAGATAGTGAGACAGACAGACAGTGAGGCAGATAGTGAGACAGACAGGCAGTGAGGCAGATAGTGAGACAGACAGACAGTGAGGCAGATAGTGAGACAGACAGTGAGGCAGATAGTGAGACAGACAGTGAGACAGACAGTGAGACAGACAGTGAGGCAGACAGCGAGACAGACAGTGAGGCAGACAGTGAGACAGACAGTGAGACAGACAGTGAGGCAGATAGTGAGACAGACAGGCAGTGAGGCAGATAGTGAGACAGACAGACAGTGAGGAAGACAGTGAGACAGACAGTGAGGCAGGCAGTGAGACAGACAGTGAGACAGACAGTGAGGCAGACAGCGAGACAGACAGTGAGGCAGACAGTGAGACAGACAGTGAGACAGACAGTGAGGCAGATAGTGAGACAGACAGGCAGTGAGGCAGATAGTGAGACAGACAGACAGTGAGGCAGATAGTGAGACAGACAGTGAGGCAGATAGTGAGACAGACAGTGAGGCAGATAGTGAGACAGACAGTGAGGCAGGCAGTGAGACAGACAGTGAGGCAGGCAGTGTGTGCCAGCCAGCTAGTCTCATGTACTATATAAACAGTGAGTAAGGCTCCCGCTAAGGTCACCAGCCTCTGCTGCTGGCTCCTCTCCCAATCTCACAACACCCTTCCCCTCACCCTCACTCTCACTCTCTCACCCTCACTCTCGCTCTCTCACACTCACTCTCACTCTCTTACCCTCACTCTCACACCCTCACTCTCACTCTCTCACCCTCACTCTCTTACCCTCACTCTCACTTTTTCACCCTCACTCTCGCTCTCTTACCCTCACTCTCACTCTCTCACTCTCACTCTCTCACCCTTCCCCTCACTCTCTTACCCTCACTCTCACTCTCTTACCCTCACCCTCACTCTCACTCTCTCACCCTTCCCCTCACTCTCACTCTCTCACCCTCCCCCTCACTCTCTCACCCTTCCCCTCACTTTCACTCTCTCACCCTCACTCTCACTCTCCTCCCTCACTCTCTCACCCCCCCCCTCACTCTCTCTCACCCCCAGGATGGCGTTCACTCCGCGACCGTTCAAGTGGACCGGTCGAGAGCGGAACTCACGTAGGTAACGTGACCCTACGATCACGTTACCTACGGTCACGTTACCTAAGGTCACGTTACCCTAGAATCAGGGTGTTCACACGGCCAATTGTGGCAAGAAGGCAGCTGCCCAAGCAACAGAGAGGTTACCACCAGGGTAAACGCCACCGTGTTTGGTAAACAAACAACAGCTGTTTACCACAAGGCAGCCAACAATTGCTTCATCTATTGGTATTCATAATTATCCCGAGACTGATACAGGCCAGGACGAGGCAAGAAGGCAGGTGGCTGGTGAAGAAGGCAGGTGGCTGGTGAAGAAGCCAGGTGGCTGGTGAAGAAGCCAGGTGGCTGGTGAAGAAGGCAGGTGGTTGGTGAAGAAGCCAGGTGGCTGGTGAAGAAGGCAGGTGGATGGTGAAGAAGGCAGGTGGTTGGTGAAGAAGCCAGGTGGCTGGTGAAGAAGGCAGGTGGCTGGTGAAGAAGGCAGGTGGCTGGTGAAGAAGGCAGGTGGCTGGTGAAGAAGGCAGGTGGCTGGTGAAGAAGCCAGGTGGCTGGTGAAGAAGGCAGGTGGTTGGTGAAGAAGCCAGGTGGCTGGTGAAGAAGGCAGGTGGCTGGTGAAGAAGGCAGGTGGCTGGTGAAGAAGCCAGGTGGCTGGTGAAGAAGCCAGGTGGCTGGTGAAGAAGGCAGGTGGTTGGTGAAGAAGCCAGGTGGTTGGTGAAGAAGCCAGGTGGCTGGTGAAGAAGGCAGGTGGATGGTGAAGAAGGCAGGTGGTTGGTGAAGAAGCCAGGTGGCTGGTGAAGAAGGCAGGTGGCTGGTGAAGAAGGCAGGTGGCTGGTGAAGACGCCAGGTGGCTGGTGAAGAAGGCAGGTGGCTGGTGAAGAAGCCAGGTGGCTGGTGAAGAAGGTAGGTGGTTGGTGAAGAAGCCAGGTGGCTGGTGAAGAAGGCAGGTGGCTGGTGAAGAAGGCAGGTGGCTGGTGAAGAAGGCTGGTGGCTGGTGAAGAAGCCAGGTGGCTGGTGAAGAAGGCAGGTGGCTGGTGAAGAAGGCAGGTGGCTGGTGAAGAAGGCAGGTGGTTGGTGAAGAAGGCAGGTGGCTGGTGAAGAAGGCAGGTATGCGCATATCAACAATCATTATAGAGGAAGGCAAGGTGCCTGTGGGATGGGGGACCTGCCCCAACAGGAAGTCAGATCTTATCACGATCCAATCTGTTCGCACGTCCAGACGTCGCGTCTCCAGCTGGCCCGCTGTTTCCCCGGGGCCCGCTGTGCCCCCAGGGCCCGCTGCTCCCTGAGGCCCGCTGTGCCCCCAGGGCCCGATCACCACCAGGTGATGTGGGCCCACAAACCCCGCCTCGCCACACCCGCCAGCATGACGCCCGGCAAAAACTCCCGCTTTAACACGGTGACATCGGAAAGCGGCTGCGACGGTCGGCGGCCTCGTCTCTCCTTTTTCCACCCAGACGAGTTTTTCAGTGCCCCTGCCCCTGGGCCTGCCCCTGGGCCCCTCCTGCACCTACACCCCACCCTTGGTTATTCTCGATGCACCGCGCCGCGCCCATGCCCACAAAACGCAGTAAATTAAGCGTCTTCGTCCCACGGGTGCCGTCTTGGTGACACGGATGACCATCTTCCGCTGGGAGTTGAGACAGCAAAAAACCTTACCAAGGTTGCCTCTTAAGCAATCTTAAGAGACGCGTACACAAAGAATATTTTAGGTTTGACATTGTGTAACAGAAGGTAAATGTCAACAGCAACTGTGATAATTGTAGTCAAGCAACCGCTTCACAGCGCTTCTTATGTCCACAATACTTATTATGCAGCCACAGGCTACACCCACATCTTACCAAACTCCTCAAGACCCTACAATAGATCTCGTGAGGCCCTCACACCCTGTGAGGGCCCCCTCTGAGGTCCTCACACCCTGTGAGGCACCATGAGGCCCCCCTCACACACTGTGAGGCACCCTGAGGCCCTCACACCCTGTGAGGCACCCTGAGGCCCTCACACACTGTGAGGGCCCCCCCTGAGGCCCTCACACACTGTGAGGCACCCTGAGGCCCTCACACATAACATCTAATGACTTCGGTGTTAAGAGGGGGCCGTGGGGGAGGGGATGTGAAAAGACAACATACAGTTGTCTATATAGACAGTGTCTATATATCTGACAGACAGGTATATCTGTCTACCAGCCCCACACATGATGCCATTACCGTCGCTGCGAGAAAGGGACAGTGCCACCGCTTCGACGGCGTTGGCATACAAAAAAATGACGTTGTGAGAACATCTATTTCAACTATTTTACAAATTTAATTGCAATGCCAAAATAGGACATAATTGTTACATTGGAAGAGCATTGTTTCCATCAGGAGTTATTCCGGAAAAATAAAAAGGGTTTTTCTTTCATTCCTAAATCCCTTTATCCTCTCTCTCTCTCTCTCTCTCTCTCTCTCTCTCTCTCTCTCTCTCTCTCTCTCTCTCTCTCTCTCTCTCTCTCTCTCTCTCTCTCTCACTCTCTCTCACTCTCTCACTCTCTCTCTCACTCTCTCTCTCTCTCACTCTCTCTCTCTCTCACTCTCTCTCACTCTCTCTCTCTCACTCTCTCTCTCTCACTCTCTCTCTCTCACTCTCTCTCTCTCCCAACGGTACAAACCATCCCATTCCCCAACGGTTCAAACTAACACCATCAACTGCCTCTATAAATCACCATAATGTCCTTAAACGTCAACCATTCCCCAATGTGGAACCCAAGGCGACAAAAAAAAGAACATGGCAATTTCAAGCCAATTAGGCAGTACTGCCGAAAGTAACGAGCCTGTTATAAGTGTACGAAGCCTGCGTATGGTATAGAATTAGGAGTATACTGCGTGCCAATTACGCGAATATACTGCAGAAAATGGGGGGTCTGTTGCACATTAAAATACAATATACATGGCAGAAAACGGGAGACTGGTGGTGTGTATTAAAATACTCATACATCCCCGTGGTGTATGTGATACGTATACGTGTCCGTGGTGTATATTAACACTCATACATCAAGTATACAAGCTCATACTCGTATGTCAACTATACAGCCCCTCAAATCAAAGACTTTGTTCATAAATGGTTTCCTGACAGCTGAGTAGACAGCGCTTGGGATTCGTAGTCCTGAGGTTCCGGATTCGATCCCCGGTAGAGGAGAAAACAAATGGGCAGAGTTTCTTTCACCCTGATGCCCCTGTAACCTAGCAGTAAATAGGTACCTGGGAGTTAGACAGCTGCTGCGGGCTGCTTCCTAGGGGTAACAAAAAGGAGGCCTGGTCGAGGACCGGGCCGCGGGGTCGCTAAGCCCCGGAATCACCTCAAGGTATAAAGTGAGTGACATTTAACTAACAATCTGAGAGTTGGAATATTGTAAAGACAGAATGTGACTTAACACTGGAGCGGTAAGTCATATATTGCCACAACTTGGATAGGATACCTGATCAACCAGGCTGTGACTCATACGTCAGGCTGCGAGCAGCCGCGTCTAACAGCCTGGTTGATCAGTCCAGCAACCAGGAGGCCTGGTCGACGACCGGGCCGCGGGGACACTAAGCCCCGGAGCACCTTAAGGTAGCCTCAAGGTAACTTACATCTCACAACTAACACGATGACACAATTATTTTGTTTATTAACACAACTAAGTATATCTGTATTTATGCTGGTACACCTTGACTATATGAAGGGGAGTACAGTGTGTGTCAAGAACTAGCTACCCTAGACTATATGAAGGGGAGTACAGTGTGTGTCAAGAACTAGCTACCCTAGACTATATGAAGGGGAGTACAGTGTGTGTCAAGAACTAGCTACCCTAGACTATATGAAGGGGAGTACAGTGTGTGTCAAGAACTAGCTACCCTAGACTATATGAAGGGGAGTACAGTGTGTGTCAAGAACTAGCTACCCTAGACTATATGAAGGGGAGTACAGTGTGTGTCAAGAACTAGCTGCCCTAGACTATATGAAGGGGAGTACAGTGTGTGTCAAGAACTAGCTACCCTAGACTATATGAAGGGGAGTACAGTGTGTGTCAAGAACTAGCTACCCTAGACTATATGAAGGGGAGTACAGTGTGTGTCAAGAACTTGCTACCCTAGACTATATGAAGGGGAGTACAGTGTGTGTCAAGAACTTGCTACCCTAGACTATATGAAGGGGAGTACAGTGTGTGTCAAGAACTAGCTACCCTAGACTATATGAAGGAGTACAGTGTGTGTCAAGAACTAGCTACCCTAGACTATATGAAGGGGAGTACAGTGTGTGTCAAGAACTAGCTACCCTAGACTATATGAAGGGGAGTACAGTGTGTGTCAAGAACTAGCTACCCTAGACTATATGAAGGGGAGTACAGTGTGTGTCAAGAACTAGCTACCCTAGACTATATGAAGGGGAGTACAGTGTGTGTCAAGAACTAGCTACCCTAGACTATATGAAGGGGAGTACAGCGTGTGTCAAGAACTTGCTACCCTAGACTATATGAAGGGGAGTACAGTGTGTGTCAAGAACTAGCTACCCTAGACTATATGAAGGAGTACAATGTGTGTCAAGAACTAGCTACCCTAGACTATATGAAGGGGAGTACAGTGTGTGTCAAGAACTAGCTACCCTAGACTATATGAAGGGGAGTACAGTGTGTGTCAAGAACTTGCTACCCTAGACTATATGAAGGGAAGTACAGTGTGTGTCAAGAACTTGCTACCCTAGACTATATGAAGGGAAGTACAGTGTGTGTCAAGAACTAGCTACCCTAGACTATATGAAGGGGAGTACAGTGTGTGTCAAGAACTTGCTACCCTAGACTATATGAAGGGAAGTACAGTGTGTGTCAAGAACTAGCTACCCTAGACTATATGAAGGGGAGTACAGTGTGTGTCAAGAACTAGCTACCCTAGACTATATGAAGGGGAGTACAGTGTGTGTCAAGAACTAGCTACCCTAGACTATATGAAGGGGAGTACAGTGTGTGTCAAGAACTAGCTACCCTAGACTATATGAAGGGGAGTACAGTGTGTGTCAAGAACTAGCTACCCTAGACTATATGAAGGGGAGTACAGTGTGTGAAGAACTTGCTACCCTAGACTATATGAAGGGGAGTACAGTGTGTGTCAAGAACTTGCTACCCTAGACTATATGAAGGGAAGTACAGTGTGTGTCAAGAACTTGCTACCCTAGACTATATGAAGGGAAGTACAGTGTGTGTCAAGAACTAGCTACCCTAGACTATATGAAGGGGAGTACAGTGTGTGTCAAGAACTAGCTACCCTAGACTATATGAAGGGGAGTACAGTGTGTGTCAAGAACTTGCTACCCTAGACTATATGAAGGGAAGTACAGTGTGTGTCAAGAACTTGCTACCCTAGACTATATGAAGGGAAGTACAGTGTGTGTCAAGAACTAGCTACCCTAGACTATATGAAGGGGAGTACAGTGTGTGTCAAGAACTAGCTACCCTAGACTATATGAAGGGGAGTACAGTGTGTGTCAAGAACTTGCTACCCTAGACTATATGAAGGGGAGTACAGTGTGTGTCAAGAACTAGCTACCCTAGACTATAAGAAGGGGAGTACAGTGTGTGTCAAGAACTAGCTACCCTAGACTATATGAAGGGAAGTACAGTGTGTGTCAAGAACTAGCTACCCTAGACTATATGAAGGGAAGTACAGTGTGTGTCAAGAACTAGCTACCCTAGACTATAAGAAGGGGAGTACAGTGTGTGTCAAGAACTAGCTACCCTAGACTATAAGAAGGGGAGTACAGTGTGTGTCAAGAACTAGCTACCCTAGACTATATGAAGGGAAGTACAGTGTGTGTCAAGAACTAGCTACCCTAGACTATATGAAGGGAAGTACAGTGTGTCAAGAACTAGCTACCCTAGACTATATGAAGGGAAGTACAGTGTGTGTCAAGAACTAGCTACCCTAGACTATATGAAGGGAAGTACAGTGTGTGTCAAGAACTAGCTACCCTAGACTATAAGAAGGGGAGTACAGTGTGTGTCAAGAACTAGCTACCCTAGACTATATGAAGGGGAGTACAGTGTGTGTCAAGAACTAGCTACCCTAGACTATATGAAGGGGAGTACAGTGTGTGTCAAGAACTAGCTACCCTAGACTATATGAAGGGGAGTACAGTGTGTGTCAAGAACTAGCTACCCTAGACTATATGAAGGGGAGTACAGTGTGTGTCAAGAACTTGCTACCCTAGACTATATGAAGGGAAGTACAGTGTGTGTCAAGAACTAGCTACCCTAGACTATATGAAGGGGAGTACAGTGTGTGTCAAGAACTAGCTACCCTAGACTATATGAAGGGGAGTACAGTGTGTGTCAAGAACTAGCTACCCTAGACTATATGAAGGGGAGTACAGTGTGTGTCAAGAACTTGCTACCCTAGACTATATGAAGGGGAGTACAGTGTGTGTCAAGAACTAGCTACCCTAGACGCTAAAAAAAAAAATCCATCACACAGGACTACTGCGCGTAAATCTGCTGGTCAACTATGAAAGAGCACATAGATCCTGGAGGCACTGTTCAGAACGCATTGGCAGCGTTTCTATAGAAAGATGTGTAGAAAGCAACAGATGCCGCACCTGTTTAATTAAGGAGACACTAAGAAAAACGTTCAGGACATCCCATGTTTGGAAGGAACTATAGAATATGGTAGGAGTAACTCCTGCATAGAATTAAACAGAGAAAACGCCCGGAGTAACCTCTATATAAGGAGGAACCATAGAAAACGTCCAGGACAACGTTTGTATAAGGAGGGACCATAGAATACGCCCAGGGTAGCCCCTGTATAAGAAGGAAAAAAAGAGAACGCTTAAGGATCCACCCCCCTATGTAAAAGGAGGAAGTATAGAAAACTTCCAGGGGTAGCCCCTGTATAAGGAGAAACCAGAAAACGGCCAGGACCGCATATGAACACAAGGAACTGTAGAGAGCGCATAGCTCTGTTTGACGTTGGACTTAAGGCCTATCAACGGGAGAGGGTGAGGCGAGCAGCCAGGGGGAGGGTGTGGACAGCAGCCAGGGTGAGGGGGGGGGGAACGAGCGAGACGATACAGGAAGGTCAAGGGGCCATAAGAGAACTCTCGCTAACGACCCTGTTGCTTGTAGTCTCAGCTCTAAGTACCACGGGGCTAATATTCCTCTCGTCAGTCCGCCAGTTTCTGGGAGACTGCGTCCTCCTCCTGGGCTCCTCCTGGGCTCCTCCTCGCCTCACCTGGCACCGTGGAGAGGGGGTGGGGTCGGGGGGGGGGGGGGGGAGGTAAGTGTCCAGCTGACAGGTCAACAATGGTCTGCTTCCCCACAATGCTTTATATTAAACTGGAGGGGGGGGGGGTACCTGAGTCTCCCCCCCCCTTACCTCACTCCCGCTCTCACATCTCTCTCCTTCTCTCCCAACCTCTCACCTTCCCCCCCCCCCCTTTTCCCCTCTGAAACTTCTAGCCCCCTCTCCCACTCTCTCCCTTTTTATCTCTGTGTTGTTGTCTGTCTGTTTTTCTGTCTTCCTTCC